>NC_058130.1:40717672-40735669 GCF_016433145.1 Gracilinanus agilis | reverse complement strand
ATATATATATATATATATATATATATATATATATATATATATATATATATATATACTTATAAACTGGGCCATATAATTTATATCGCATAAAATAAGTACTAAAGATGTTTTTCCCTTAAAGTTGTGTTTAGATGCTCAAAATAGAACTAATTATCTTTTCCCCTCCTCTTTCTAACTTTGATGTTTCTATTGATGGCATTAATATCCTTCTAGTAAAAAAAAGAGTAAGGGGGAGAGAGAACCAGATGTGGATAGTGGTAGATCCACTTAGGAATCCCCCTGAATACCCAGCCAGGTATTCTAAACTCGGGTTAGTGAGAGTGAAACTGAATAACTTTCTCTCACTGGGTCAGTTGAACAAATGCCTTGGAGACAATTGATAAAAAAAAAAAAAAAAAAAAAAAAAAAAAAAAAAAAAAGCAGTATCTCTTTTATTTAAGAGGGGATACAAACTGAGGATCAGAACAAGGGGTCCCTAACTCTAAGGGATCTAGCTCATTTCCCAAATTCATCTATGTCCCTCGCAAAAGGGAGCCTTCTGATCTTCTGGTTAACTTAACAGCTCCCTGTTTCTATCTATGTGTTCCCCCAAAAAACTGACTAAGCTACCTATCACCTCAGTAGTTCTTTAGATTTATTTCCCAAAAGTTGTCCCCAAAAACTGTTATAAATGATCACTAAATGCTAAGTTCACCCCAGGGGGGTCTAATCCCTGAGATAAAATTTCTTCATATCTTATTTCATGAGAATAACTTTTGTAGCAAAGCTATAAATGAATTTTTATAATGCTTAATGGACATGATTTATAAATCCACACCACCTGGCTTTTCTCACTTCTTAAATGTTCTTTTTTCTTTATTTGATGGATTTTTTCCCCATCAGGATTGGGTAGTTTTAACTTATTAAGTTCAAATGAGAAAGAAGTTGGATGGAAAATACTTTATGAAATATGACATTATCTAAAAGTCATATGTTGGTATCAATGATGATGATATTGTTGTTTTTGTTGTGATTATTGTTGTTATCAATTTCTCAGGTCAATGCAGACTTTTTAATTGCATTGATCATCTCTTCTACATTGAAAACTATTGACTAGGCATTCCTCAAAACTCTATTTTGTGTTTCTGTCACTTGCCATAGTCCTGGTTCTCCTGATAACTTTCTGGACCTTCCTCAGCTGCATCTGGTAGAAAGGCTTCACTCCAGTGCATGAAGAATTCAGAGAAAGATGGAAATAAATCAGAGATAAGATAGTATACACAGTGACTAAATTAATGTAAGTAAAAACTCTACAAAAAAGACAATTCAATTGGCAATCGATATTGAATTTTGGTTCCAGAGGTCTCATGACAGAACAGAACTCTATTTTGTAAAAAATAACGGATCTCACCTGTGGGTCGTTGTAAAGGCTAGAAAGTTGTTACTGCTAATTTGTTTTATTAACATTTTTCATTGCTGTAAGAGAGATTTCCATTACATAAACAGAGTATTTACTGGGAATAATAGTGAAAAAGAAGTCAATAAATTTCACTTTACTAAAAAATATTGCATAGCAAAGGGGAAAAGAAAGTGTAAAGGATCTAAATGAGAAAATAAATAAATTTTCCACTGTGGAAAGTGTTGAACTAAAAGGAAAATTGCATGGTTGAAATAATAGAATAGAAATTGCTCTTAGAAAGTTACTTATAATAGACTCTCTATTCTTAAAATAAGTATTAACTATTGAGTAGAATTTTCCATTAATTATATGCACAGGATTATTTCTAAATCCTTTGCCTAATTTATAAAATCTTGAGTATGACAATGAAAAATTCCACTTTCTTTAAGAATTACTAATTCACTATGTATCAGCACAGGATTTTACAATACAACATGCTCAACAAAATTTATGAAATGTTTTTTTAAATCTCTAATATATTTGGTTGTTATAAGTAAAGGAAGCATATGAAAGAGATTAGAAATGCGTGAGTGAATTACCATTTAAATAAAGTTGACTGTAGAAAGGCTTTTAGTCTCAGTAAATCCACTTGAATGTCAGTAAACAGTTGGGCCAAAGGAGTTTTATCTGGTACAGTCTGTAAAAGGGAAAAAAAAAATATGTTAGAGGCTGCATTGGGGAAATATTTGGTGCGTAATCAAGCATGGATAACTAATGACATTTGTGATTTTCCAAGAAAAATAATCTGGAATCACCATTCTCATCTTACCTTTTCATCCAATCTCATTTCCATCATTTTCACAGATTTATTTATTTAAATATGTTTTGGTGATAATTTAACATAGGCCCCTGTTTTCTCTGAATGACCATAATAACAATCTTCAAATATTGAGGCAAACAGGGTTAGATAAAGACCATGATGAACACTGCAATTATTTATTTTGGGAATCAGTGCTGCCTATATTTATTTTTTTCAATAATCTGCTTATTGAGAAGGCTCTGTATTTGTAATTTTGTTCTCATTGTCCTATTTTTCCACCCAAAAGGCAGACAGTTAAATAAAAACTGATGTGGTTTAAATGAAAAAAGGTTATAAGACTGCATGAAAGATTTTTTAAAACAACATCTTTAGATTTAATCAAATCTTGAATAAAATCCAATCATTTCAACAGAGCTATTAATATGTTATTTCTTAATTAAGGAATTGAGACAATATTTTATAGTGGAAAGAACATTAGCTCTGAAAGGTAGAGGACCTTGTATCAAATCTTGCCTCTATCATTTACTACCCAAGTAGACTGAAGGAAGCCACTTAATCTCTCAAGACTTAATTTTCATCATTTATGAGTTGAATATCTAAATTATCTTCCAGCTCGCTCTAAATCTGTTTACCACAAGCCTACGAAGCTATATAGGAAACAAAGGGAACCTCCTATTAATCCACATGCACTGTTTTTGTTTTTTTCAACTAATAATGGACATCTATACGTAAAATGGTTGAATGACTTTCAAGCCAGTAGCTAAGGAAAAAGAAAAACCTGAAGAAGAGTTTATTTTCTAAACCTCACAAGGCATTATACATATATTTGGATGAGAAATCATCCAGAGGTGAGAAATGTTGATTACTTGGATCATACAAGAATAATTCAAGTATGATGAGCCCATTAAGCCTGGAAATTTCTGACTAGTCAAAAATAAAGGATCAGGAGTAGGGTTAATGTGTTCTATCACTCAGCAGAAACACTCACTCATTGTTTCAGTTTACCCAGTTTACCCAGAAATCCAGTATAGTTCTATAATTTTCCTAGCTGGCCATCTGTCCCTTATTGATTCATGATCAAAAGGAGATTTTTCTGTCAATAATCAATCATATCAGCAATCATCAATATCAATCATCAATAATATATGGTGATGATGACAAAAATAGAATAGTAGCTTATGTTGGTATACTGATATAACGTTTGGAAAGAATTATTTATACCAGAAATTCAATTTATCTAAGTAACAAGCATGTGTAATGGATGTTTTTGTTATCCTCATATGGGCCATACAGCCAACCAATATATGAGGCAAGTTTCTAATCAGGTCTTCCTAATTCCAAGTGTAGCAAATTCCCTTGGACCACTCTATCTCCCATTCTAATCTGTACATACATTTGAATGAGAAATAATTCAAAGATGGTAAATTTTAATCTCTTGATTAATCTCCCATCCAGAGAAGAACAAAAGGATACCAGGAACAAAATCATGCCAAATATTATTTTATGGTTGTATTAGGGAACTAAGGTGGGGGAAGTAGCATATAGATTTTTCAGTGTTTTAAAGAAAGCATGTTATAACTTTTATAGCACAGTGTTCTGAGGTCAAGATTTAACCATCTCTATAACCGAATTTGTGATACTGTGTTACTTACTTTATAAGGAATTTTTTTATCGCACCTGTCAAAGCCCAAAACATATGGGTCCCAAACAAACAAACAAAAAACTCCTTTTTAATAATGTTCTTCTGGTGGTGCCATCTGGCTCTAAAGTCATGGAATGCCACATTTTCAGAAGAATTAAAGGTCAGGGTTAGTGGAAAGACACATGGCCCATGTGAGTAGGCTGCAACACATAACCATTTAAGAATTGTATCACAAAAGAGGAACAAAAAATTAGCAAAAAAAAAAAGAGATAGATGGCTAGAAAGCAAATGGGTAGAATATATGGTCAATATGAGAGATAACTTATGGATAGCCTATGCATTAAACTGGTACCTACTCATTGTCACAATTTTGTGAGATGCACCCTCAAAAAGGAATATAAATGGATGGATGATTTGTTGGAAAACTTGGATAGGAGTTGTCCAAAATAAGAAAGAATGAGTGGGCAATAAGCTGCATCATGGTGGAAAGTTCTCACATGGATGACATTCTGGATCCACTAAAGCATAAAAGTGTGTGCTACATATACTTAGATTTACAAAAAGATAAAATGCATGAAATTTCCAATAAAACTCTTGATATCAATTACACATTTATACATATATTACATGTAACATGCATGTATATATACACTACTGCATGCCATCAAAGACTGGGAAGATCTCAAGTTTTATAATGCAAAGAACAGAACACTAATTTGGTGTCAGAGGATCTGGGTTCCAATTCCTGCTCTGTCATTTGCTAGGTTGGTCATGTATATCTGCCACTTAACTCTTCTGTGCCTCAGTTTATTCATCAGGAAAATGAAGGAAGTGGGAGAGTAGATGAAGGAGGCAGTAGGTGGTTCCCTGGATAAAATGTTGGACTTGGAGTCAGACACTTCCCATCTCTGTGTCTTTGGGCATGTCACTCATCCTCTCATTGCCTGACAAAAGGATCTACTGGAGAAGGAAATGTGAAACAGCTCCAGGATCCTTGCCAAGAAATCCCCATAGATAGGTCTGGTCCATGCAGTCATAAAAAGTCAGACATGACTGAGAGATGGAGCAACAGCAGACTAAATAAACTTTAAGGTTCTTTCATATCCTATATCCATCACCCTTACTTTTGTCTATTTTTTATATTTACTATTTACTTTGATAGGAAGGGTAGAGACTTCCTTTGAGACAAGAATCTTTTTGCCATTTCTCCCACACAGTGAAAGAAATCAAACTTCAAGGGACTGGGTGCAAATAGTAAGAGAGAAGTTGTTTGTTTGTTTTTAAAGGTGGATTATAGTTTTGTGATTTTTTGAAAGAATACTGCAAGGTAATAGGGTACATTTTCATCATTTCCAATGCACTAAGAATGGAACATAATTCTTTATGTGAAAAGCAAATATCATGCTTTTCCTGTGTAAATGGCATGAAATTACCCTTAAAAATAAGGCATCCAACAGTAAAAAAAAAGGAGTCAAGTTTGCTTAAACTGAGCTCTCAAGATAGATGGTTAAGCATTATAAAAGAACTTCAGAAAGCAAGGTCTTCAAACAGGGAAGGAGGCAGCCACTAGTGCATATCTTTCCAGTGAAAAAATGGATAAAGACCCATTGTGAAACAATAAATCAAGCCTGTTGAGAAACAAGGAGACTTAGGGGATTTTTGACTAGGTCAGATGCAGAATATAAATGCTATCACTTCTAGGTTACTGGTTCAAAGCCAAAAAATCTAAGAACCTAACAATCCAGTGATGTACACGGGGCCTCAGGAGATTTACTAAATGTAAATTTGAAAGCAGCCTAACCTATTTGGAGGAACATGGTCCACTTTGAAGAGGCATCTGTTATTTGTGCGATTTCCAGTCCTGAGGAAAAAAAAAAGTTTTGTTTTTTTCAAATAGACAAATCCTTCAACCAACTGGTGTTTTTCAAAGGGGCTTAAAGAGTTTAGGGAAATCATGTTTCCACTGTCTGGAATGCCACATTCCCTCACCGTTACCTCCTAGAATTCCTAGTCTCCTTCATGGCTCACCCCAAAATCCCATCTCTTATTAGAAGAAGCTCGTTCAGATCTCCTCAGCTCCTAAAAATACCTTGATTTTTCTCGTTTTTACTTCAGATATATTTTTCATCTACTTACATGAGGACACAATGTTTCCTTTAAGAGAATGGAAATTCCTTGAGGGCAGGAGCTATTTCACTTCAATTTTTTTATTTCCATTTCTTAGCAATGCACATACTAGCACATGTTAGGTGCTTGCTTAGTTTCCATTAATTTGTTATATGATTGATTAAACACATAACAATCAATATATTATATTACAATTACTTTTTTTTTAAACCTTTACCTTCCATCTTAGAATCAATAGTGTTAATTATTTCCAAGACAGAAGAGAGGGAAGAGCTAGGCAAAGTGGGTTAAGTGACTTGCCCAGGGTCACACAGCTAGGAAGTACCTGAGTCCAGAATTAAACCTAGGACCTCCTGTCAATAGCTCTGGCTTTCAATCCATTGAGCCACCTAACTGCCCCCTGACTATTACAATTTCTCATGTTATAGTGCTGATATAAAAAGAAAGATGAGCATCTGGAAAATGCAGAAAATTGCTACTAGAAAAGCTGTTGCTTAGATAAGGAGCTTTGTTTGATGACTAGAAGGCTGGACTTGAGATCCAGACCCCAGTTCAAAATCTGCCTCAGACTATTGCAACTCTGGGAAAGTCATTTGACTTTTTTGAGACTCAATTTCCTCCTCTGTATAATGGAAATAATACCATTCCCCTCACAGTACTGTTATAAGCCTCCAATTTTGATAATGAATAATATGCCTTTTGCAGACCATTAAGAGAGTGGTTTCCAAAGTGAGGAACAAGCATGGTCTATGCCAAGCAAATTGGAGAGTAGGAAAATGGGTAACATCACACCCTACTTACTATAGCCAGAGACCTTGGCATAGCACAGTCCCACTTGCACCTGGACTCTCACTATTATATAAGCTCTGAACCTTTCCCTTTTGGCTCCTGGCATTGCTCTTTAAAAAAATAATGGCCTCAATGCGATCTAAGCACCAGGAGATGAGCGTGTCTTCATCCCCAAGTGAAGTTATAGTGGCAATACATTCCACAAAGCAAATTCTCTCCTCATAGGCAATGGCCTTAAGAGTCCCATCCTTCCTTTTCATTTATAGTTATTTATGCATAGTTTGTCATCTGCTTTGCAGATTTTATTATGGTGTCCCTTCACCAAAACCCCACTTTTCCCAAACTTCCCTATGTGAAGGGCACCACCATCACCTTTCCAGTCACCTAGTTTATGAACTTCACTGTCATACTTGTCTTCCTACTCTTCCTCAAGCCACCTATCCAATCAGTAGCCAGTTTTGGCCAATATTGTCTCTATGGCATATCTTGTACCTGTTCCTCTCTACTCTCCTAGCCTCCACCCTTGTCCAGACCTTACTTACCTCTCTTGTGGTTTATTGCAATAATAGCCTTCTTTTTTAAAAAAATAATAATAGCCTTCTTGATTGATTTCCTGGCCTCAAATCTTTCTATATTCCAATCTATCACACTCACAACTACCAAATATATGCCTAAGGCACAGATCTGAGCTTTTCATTCCCCTACTCACTCACTCAAACATTATTTTGACTTTTTCTCATCTTTTAAAAATTTATATTTCATATAAGTTCAAAGTTATAAATATTAGTACAAAATGATGATGCAATTTATCAATAAGTAAATATACATATATTGGAGGACATGTTCAAGACATTTTTACAGATGACATGCACAATTAAAGAAAATACTTGAAGACCACTTTGGAAAGAACAGTGGACTTGAATCATCAATCTAGATGTGAAAGGAGCCTCAGAAAAGCCCCAAGTCCCTTAGATCCCCTGATCCAATATCCCCATTTTACAGATGAGAAAACTGAACAATTAAGTGACTTATCTAAATTCACACAAAATAGTTCACAATAGAGGCAAGATTTGAACTTATATCACCTGTCTCTAGAGTCACTGATGTATATATATACCACACCCTACCATTGTCCCCTCCCAATATAAAGGTTTGAGTTTCTCCTCCCTCACCCCCCAAATTCCTGCATTAGCCTAATGATTTCTGTTAGTCTTAAGGAAGATAGAATCCATTTCTTTGTTCTCCCTCTACTTCCCAGTCCTACTCCATACTAGTGCTCTCCAGGTAATGCAATTTCTCAGACAAAGTGAAGATTCCTTTTTTCCTGTCTCCAGAATCCACAGCTTAAGTCATGTCCTGTGACATGAGTGCTCTTTGGAGGACACCAAAATCTATAGAAATCTTCCTTTACATAAAATCTCGAATATGAAGTATCTAAAGGTGGAAGCACAATAAGTCCTAAATTTGATCATTTTCTCTTATTTTTAATACCTCTGATAGATCCCTGGGAGGCAATATTTTATAATAAAATAATAGTAGCTCTAATCAAGGGCATCCCTTCAAATTACAAATCTTCCATGCACCAAATGTGAGATTTTAATAAAGTGCCTTGGGCTTCTTGGAACTTAATTTCCTTGTATATTAAATAAGGGAGTTGTACTAGATGTTTTTTATGCCATTTAAAGATCTGATTCTTTGTTCCTATAAGACTATTGTCCTTCTTATAAAACTGACCCATATCATTAGGTTGCTCTGTTTTGTGGGCTGTCATATGGGTGACCCAGAACTGAACACAGAGAAGTGACAAGAACCCAGCATAGCATGAGTATCAGGCCAGTAAACATGCTTCACACAGAATCATCTTCCTCCTTCTCCTCTTGCCTAGAAAGTGAGTTCTCTTCAAATGTATCCTGCACTCTTTGTAGAGTTGGCCACATTCCTGTGTCTCCAGTGACTGACCATAATCTATGTGGTTGTTAAGTTTTTACATTCATGACCAACTCTTTGTTGACCCATCCAGAGTTTATTTATTTTATTTGAAAACTTTTATTTAATTAATTAATTTAGAGTATTTTTCCATGGTTAGATTCTTTCCCTCCCCTCCTACCAACCCCTTCCTGTAGTCAACAAGCAATTTCACTGGGTTTTACATGTGTCACTGATCAAGACATTTCCATATTATTAATTAGGGTGATCATTTAGAGTCTACATCCCCAATCATATCCCCATCAATCCATGTGATCAAGCAATTGTTTTTCTGTGTTTCTTCTTCCACAGTTCTTTCCATCCAGAGTTTTCTTGACAAAGATACTGCAGTGATTCACCATTTCTGTCTCTAGCTAATTTTATAGATGGAGAAACTGAGGCAAAAAGGTTAAGCAACTTGCCTAGGGTTACATGTCTAAGAAGTATCTCAGGCTAGATTTGAACTAATTCAGAGGAGTCTTCACAATGGTAGGTCTTGCATTTTATTCACTGTGCCACCTAGTTGATCTAATATATCCTTTATCCCAGCTTCCCAGTGTTCTTCAAGTTGTCTCAACTTTCCATTTCATGAGTTAAAAAATGTCAAATTAAGATATATTACTTTTTAGCATTCACTGATCAAGTAGGAAATATTTTACTTATGCCAAGCTCGAGTCTGATTTTTTTTGCAACTCCGCCTCATTGCTTCTAGCTTTGCCCTCTGTCACTAGGAAGAACACATTTAATTCTTTCAAGTAGAAACCTTTCAAATACTTGAAAAGTGCATTCACGTCCTTTCTGAGTCTTCTCTTTTCCATGCTAAATATTCTCATCGTTTCAGCTGATGCTCATAGGATACATTCTTTAGACTTCTAAACATACTGGTCTTTTCAAATTTCTATCTACTTTTTATTTTGTCCATACCCTTGCTAGGAAACGGCAATATTCCAGAGATGCCTTGACCAGAACAAAATAGAATCAAACTATTATCTCACTCATTCTGGAAAGGATCTCTGCGTACGTTGGCCCAAGCAAATATTAGAGTTTGGAGTTTGTTCTTTGGTTTATTCCTGTCACCTACCGTGTCACAGCATTCACTATATCTCTCCAGCTCTGACTAGTAGCACTCAATTTAGGACTCACTAGAATAGAAATTGATGGATTATCATTTAGCCATATCTGGAATGGTGCTCTGAACACAGACTATCAATATTGTAATTGGTAATGGAAATGGAAATTCCCATTGTAATTTTGTGGAAGAGCTCATTATCAGGACAAAGTACGATAAAATGGGGCTCACTGGAATCTCAAGCTGGAAATCACAAAGACCTTGTCTAGAATTAATTGTTCCTCAGACATCTAGACCAGCATCTGTGTGAAATACAAAGGGATGACTTGGGGGGGGGGCAAAGCAAACATTGGAGTGTGTGTGTGTGCATGTTCATGAGCATATGTGTGATGGTTAATTAAGTCCTTTAAGGGTTGCTTCTACATCTCATTATAGCAATCTTGAAATAGGATCAAGGGACCAAGCCCAAATGGTTTCATTGGTCAGGAGCAATGTTACTAAACATCAGTTGAACTCTCATGATTGCAATTTTTCCTTTCCAATGATATATTCATGGGTAGGATCATGAAGAAAATTAGTGATGAAAGAGTAATGAAAGAATAAAGAAATCTCCAGCAGTAAATGCTAAAATATTGAAGTGTTCAGATGCATCGAGGTAGAATGGATATAACAATGGACCTAAAACCAGAAAGACTTAAATTTAATTTTGTCAAGAAAGCCACTAGTGATAAGACTAGGCTTTCTGTTAAATGCTACCTGCCTTAGTTTCTTCATCTATGAAATAAAGACAATACTAGCAACTATCTCACAGGACTGTTGAAAAAATAAAATGAAATAATATTCACAGGGCACTTCACCAAACTTAAAACACTATATAAATTATTATTATAATGTTTTTAGCTATTACCAGGTAGACCCTGCTTTTATCTTCTCAGTATAAGCACTCCCTTTCAGTGTCATTTCCTACTACACCTATACTATTATTATTACTCTTCTTCTATTAATACTACTACCACTACAACTTCCACCAACTACAACAATAACAACAATAGTTAACAAAACAGCTAACAATAAAAGCTAATGTGCTTTAAGGTTGGCAAAATCTCTTCACTAAATTCTGCTCAGCATGATGGAGACTTGTCAATAGATGGATTGAGATCAGCCCCCTCCAGCTGATCAAGTATATTTGGGAATATTGCCTTTCTTGCAACATTGCCTAAAAAATGATGACAGTTAATCAGATCATGGCCTTTTCTTTTCTTTTTTTCCATTACTTCCTGAAAAGAAGCTGATTCCTTACTCTTTTATGTCATGCATTCAACCACTGAACATCACTGGGGAAATGAAGATGGTCTTTCCCAACACTATCACCATCAATGTGTCATAGCAAGTAGAGAGGTGACCATAATGCCAGGAAGATCTAAGTTCCTGTCCTTCCTCTCTCGCAAATTAGGTGGGTGACTCTAGGCAAGGCACTAAACATCTCAGTGATCTAGGCAACTCCCTGTCTGTAATTTACATTTTATGTGCAAATGTTTGTTAATAAATATTATTTCCTCACCTAGGAGGTCTCTATACCAAAAAAAAATCACAGTTTCAGTCACTAATAAGGCAGCTAGATGGAGCAAAGGGAAATAAATGAGTGAAAGTAGGAATTTGAGGGCAAAAATTCTTTATTGTTTACTGTGTAAAAAATATTGTGGGAAACCCAGGGGATACAAATAGCAAGCCTTCTTTTCTCTCAAAGAGCTCTCTCTCTAATAAGGGGGAGAAGATGTGTAGGAGATTTCAGGAGCATGTTTTGCTGAAAGGTCCAAATGAGAATGAAATGCAGACACCAGACTGTCACAGAAATCAGCAAACTGTGAATGGTAATGCATTAGTAATTCACACCAATGATAAGTCAAGATAACATCTTTAGATGAATCAGGATACCAAAAGTATCAAAATGTAAAAAGTATGAGTACCATATTTGAAGAAAAAAAATGAATCAAATTTTCTAGTTTGATTGAGTCCTAGAAACATTCCACAAATAGAAAAAATCCATGGAACTCAGCACAGAGAACCTTGCAAATTAAAAAAATTAAAACATAAAAAAATTGCAGAGTAGAGTGGGGAGAGAATATCAAAAGTTACTCATTAAAAGCCACTCAAATTTCTCAGCAGCAACACAGGAAAGAAAGCCGATTGGTTGAGGAATATTTGCAAAGCATTGGGGAATTGGGATTGGATCAGTGAGTGATGTCTAGTAAATATGAATATTCTAAACCAAAGTACAAATTTTGTTTTTTTGTCTGAAAAAATTAAGAGGGAAAAAAACCCACCATTGAAGTCATCTTTTTAAGAATTCAAGGTAGAATTCTAAATCAATAAAGAATTGTAGTAGATTATTTCTTTTTTTTTAAACCCTTAACTTCTGTGTATTGGCTCCTAGGTGGAAGATTGGTAAGGGTGGGCAATGGGGGTCATGTGACTTGCCCAGGGTCACACAGCTGGGAAGTGTCTGAGGCCAGATTTGAACCTAGGACCTCCTGTCTCTAGGCCTGGCTCTCCATCCACTGAGCTATCCAGCTGGCCCCAGATTATTTCTTTGAAAGGTCCCAGTAAAGACAAGGCACTATAAGTCCATCATTAGCTATAGTTTACGCTTAAAAGAAAGAAAATAAGGTTGAAAATACACACCACCATAAATGAAAAAATGGTAAAATTTAGATATGTATAATATTCACATTTATGCATAGATTGATACAACTGGAAAAGGGGATTAGGTAAGAACTATGAAGATCTGAATTTAAACTCCTTTAGAGTCCTCGTTATCTTGCACAAATTCTATAATCTTACTGGTTCACAGTTTCCTCATCTGCAAAATGTTAAGTTTGAATTAGAGGATTTTTGTGTTCCTTTTAAAGTTTAAAACTCTAATCAAATGATAGAGATAGAAAGACTTCAGGGCTGTCCTTAATATCAGGAGGTCCTAGTTTGGAAGTCATGTCTTTGACGCATACTAGCTGTGTGACTTTGGGTAAAGCATTTAACCTCTCTGAGCACCCCCAGAAACATTCTAAAGCTATAAATTGGAGAACATTTGCTAGTCTACATTGGTCAAAAGAGATCCTTCATACAGAACTCCCTACACAGAAGAAATTCCAGGCTTGGTCCCACCACAAAAAAAAAAAAAAACACTTAACCTTATAAGATGTAATAATATGTACGATATATAATAAATTAATTCATACAAATAAATTCACCAAAGAAATATCATGTAAAAAGAGGAAAAGGAGGAAGAAGAGAAAGGTTAGAAATTCCCAAATCCTATCTCCTATTTTTCATAAGAAAAGAAGTATTTGTGTGTGAATATACATTTATCATATAGACAAAAACATATGCAAAATATGTACTATGCATGAGCTATATGACACACTTCTATACTCGTGTATATATATACATATATATATATATATATACATATATATATATGTCTCTAGGTGGGTAGTTTAAATGACCAAAAAATCAGTCCAACAAACTAAATTGGTTTAGTAATAGAAATGGACATAGGAAAAGAAAATTGATTTCACTCCCTCCAGACATTAAGAAAAATCTTGATAAGTAAATTATTTGTAACCGTGAAATACTGGAAACAATATAAATGTCCAGAACCTGGGGAATAGTTCAGCAAACGGCCCCACACAAATGTAACAGAAGCCTCTAATGCAATTATTAATGACAGCTATGAGGAATAAAGAGAAATGTGGAAATGCTGATATGAAATAATGAGAAATGAAGAGAGGAGAAAGAGCAGATCAGGATATGCATTGACTATGATCACAGGAAAGAGAATTACATGTATAGGTAAAAAGGTGAACAAATAAACGAGGAAATGAAGGGGACACAAAAGGAGGATTAACTGGCAGGTTGCTTAGAATAGGATGACGTTGTTTGTTTAACTAGCTGTTGATTCATATTTAATTGTTCTCATTATTTTTATTATAATTTATAAAATTTAAAAAATACTATCTTATTCCTAGCATTGCTGTATGTGAATTTATAATCCTTTTCAGGAGGTTGGCTTGACCAGAATTCGTCTTTGTTATGGTTCTAAGGCAGTTGGGAGGCTAAACAGAGTAGATGTTTTCATGATTTTTTAAATTTATTCCCTTGTGACAATTCTTTGGGCTAGATCTAATTCTTTCTTCTATTCAATATTTGTTTGAGTTTTCGTATTCCTGATTGAGTTAGATAGAGTGTTTTCAAAAGATGTGTTATCCTTTGATATTCCTTTAGACAGCAGATTGTCCTTCTCTACCAAACATTCTGCAAGCAGCTCTCTAGGTCGATGAATCTGAAATTTAATTAAAAATAAAATTACCAAGCATGTATTAGGCATCTATCATGTGCCAGGCACTGTGTTAAGTACTCATAATTGTTATTTCTTTTCATCCTCAAAACAGCCCTGAGAGGTAGATGCTGTTATTATCCTCATTTTAAGGATGAGTAAACTGAGGGTGACAGAGGTTAAGAGCCTTGCCTTGGGTCAAACAAATAATATTCATCTGAAGCCACATTTTAACTTGGGACTTCCTGACTCCAAGCCCAGAGCTCTAACCCCTAGACCACCTCAGCTGCCTCTAAAAGCATCATAATAGTCCTCCCAAGCTCTGAAACTCTCCCTGGGAGTTCCCAGCAATCACCATTAGAAAAGGAACTTAAGTGTCTTTTATTCCAGTCCTCTATTTGCTTTCTATACAATTCATACCTGACACATAGTTCACAATATCTATTAAAATACTAAGCGATTGATAAACTCCATTCAATTATTTTTAACCACAAGCTCATTTTAGTGCCTACAATGGGCTAGGTGATGGAGGATATTAAGAGAAAAACAATACAATACAATCCTTAATTTCATGGAGATGTGATTCTAATGTGGAGGATAAAATAGAATGCAATAATACAAAAAAGGGCTCTGAATTGCATAAAGGTCTATAAGAAATACGAAATCACTTTCTCTCAGTGAGGAGGAGGATCAGGAGAAGTGTCACTGAGGAGCTAGTACCTAAAATGGACTTTAAAAAGAAGAAAAAATCTTGTTAGCAGGTAGAGATGTGGAAGAAATGTGTAATGGACATAGACTGGGAAGGAGACAGACCAAAAAACAACTAGGCTGTATCTTAGAAGAAAGGTAGGAATGGATGAAAAAATAAATGAATGGAAAAAATATTTAGCATTTATTTATTATAATATAACAGCCAGAGACCATTAGAAGCGGGACACAAAAAGTGAAATGAAGTTGGAAAAAAGATGTTAGAGTCAAGTGGTGCAAGATTATAAAAGATAAGTGGTTTTTGCTTTATCCCCGAGGCAATGAGGAGCACTGAAACCTAGGAGTGAACTAGTCAGAACTATTCATGAGGAAGATTATTCTGTTAACTCTATGAAGCGTATAGACTAGGGAAGGAAGCTGCTGGAGGAAGGGAAGCCTTCCAGGAAGAGGCATGCCTCGTCTATTTTTTATTGCTTAGATTGATACCTATAAGAGATAATGAGAAGCGACATGGCACACTGCATACCTCTGCCCCCAAGACACAAAACTTTTCCACATGGACTTTGTAAAGAGTGATCCTAGGATGTGAATCTTGGTCAGACACAAGTAGAATAATTCTCCTTTGAAATATGTTTACCTATTTTTAAGTTCCTGATAAATCCGGAGGATCCAGTGGATGGGTGGTTTTCTCTTGTGATGGTGATAGAATTCATCTATTTGTTTTCCATTCAGCTCAATAAATGAGCAGCAACATTACACTTCTTTGGGGGGAAGGCAGACCTATGATCAGTAACTGGACTATTACAACAAGATGGTGCATCTGGAGCAAGAAGACCCACATTTAAGGCAACTTACTGGACTATGTGACTTTGGACAAATCGTTTAAACTCTCTCTGACTCAGTTTCCTCAACTAAAAAGTGGGGATAATAATAGCAATTATATCCTACAGTTATATAAAAAATGACATGAGATTATATTTATAAAACATTTAGCACAGTGCCTGGTTATATAATTGGTTCTTCATAAATATTTGTTTCCTTTCATCCCTGAGGTATTAGATAGTTGCCTGGTACACAAAGAAATTAAATGACTTAAATAGGGGCAAAATAGCACTTGAACCCAGGTTGATCTTCTAATCTATATTAAGCCAGTCTTTTTCTAAATAGTTATTTTTTAAATACTTTTAAATGGTACTCATTACCTGGATGCCTTTATAATACATGTCAATTCCAAAGGCCAAACCAATACATTTAAAAATCTAGTAGTTCAAAGAGAATTCTACTGGGAAATTTACAGGAATGTCACCAAAAAATAAATAAAATATAAACTCCTTGTCAATGATACATAAAGAGTGTCTGTCAGCCTCTGAGAATGACAACCTGTCATCTTTTATATGGACTGAATTCAATGGTAAATTAAAAACTATAGAAAATAATCAAGAAGAAAGCCACCTGGAAAACTGATGTCGAAACTGAGACCTTTAATGTAACTGGAAGGACATAATCAATTTAGGAAGTTAATATAATTTAGGTGAGAAATTATAATAGATTGATGACATTAATTTGCTACTAGTTACTGACAGCTAACAGAAACTTGGTATGTCTCCACTAAATATAGAGTCAAAAAATGTCAATGTGAAAAGCAAATATAGAAATGTCACATAAAAGACATATCCTAAAAGACTGAAAATAAAGCAATGATATGATTTATGCAAGATGTCATTATCTCCATTTTGAATTGCCAATCAGTAAACACATTCCTTTCTAATTGTAAGATAATTAGACAGTTAATGAGCAAGGTGGGAGAGTCAGATGAAGTAAACTTTTAGATATGTCACTGTACTCTTAAATTTACAATACTTCAAATGATACCAAGTTCATAATTTTAAGTAAAAAATAAAATAGAGATGATTAAATCAGTATTGGGAAAATGGATGTAAAGTCCATAGAAGTATAATAGACTTATTATACCAAGAGCTAAATTTTAAAATTTGCTTGTAGTGGTTAACATCTACAAACATATAAATAACCCTATAGGCTCTTTCCATTCTCTGGAAATTGATCAATATACATAGAAATAAGACAACTATACTCAATTTAACTGCACTTTTATTTTTGGCCCTATATGAGTGCTACATTAATTTTAGTTCATATCACTCATAGAAATCAGAACCTCAAACTTGGATGGGATGACCTCAGAGGTCTTTTAAATCCAGCCTTTGTCTGAATAGGAATTCCTTCTTTTCTACTCTGGTCACTGAGAAACTGTTTAAATTGCTCCGTTGAGAAGGAAACAGTGTAATTAGAATTTTGTACCCTAAGACTCTATTTCCCAGAATTTCTAAACAAATCCATGAAGATCTGTTCTTGATGAAGACATAAGTGATCAATCACCATATCTCCTCTCATGTAGGAGGCCAGTAAGAGAAACAGAGTCTCAAATAGATATATATCTGAGACTCCTCTTTTGACTTCTTTTCTGATCCACATCTTTTCTTATTGGAAAACTTTAAGTTCTTAGCAAGCCAGCAGTCAAGAAGTTAACATTCTCACCCTTGGACAGAAAAAGCAGCTGCTTGAAAGCACTCTTAAAGCCAAGGCCAAAAATTTAGGGACTTCCCAGCAAATATTCCCAGACTTAGCTTGCTGATAATGAGGCAGCTATAATCCAACCTTGTACTCTTCACCTTGAAGTTTCTGAGGTTTCTGTGTGTTGTCTAAACTAATTGCAATGTCTGTGAAGCTGTAAAACTCTCTCTTTACTTTTGGGGTGAAAGGGAACTTTAATTTCATATATAATAAACTTGTGACTCAATGGCACTTCAGAGAAGCAGCTATGAGCTGACAGTCAAGATTGTCTCCCGCCTCTTTCTTTATCAACTAAGCAGTCCTTATCAGATTATCTGGAGATGTTGGATAGCTTTCAACACTCTCAAGTTCTAAATAACCTTCCATTTTCTAATAGGTTCTAAAATTTTGCAAGTAATTAAAATCCAGGTCATTCATCTGCAATTTTCATCTCCTTCACCTTACTCTTTACTTCCCCTTGGTTTCCCCTTCCCCTTCCCCTTCTTCCTCTTCCTCCTCCTCTTCCTCCTCCTCTTCCTCCTCCTCCTCCTCCTCTTCCTCCTCCTCCTCCTCCTCCTCCTCTTCCTCCTCCTCCTCC
>NC_058130.1:40670518-40697743 GCF_016433145.1 Gracilinanus agilis | reverse complement strand
TCTTTCTTTCTTTCTTTTTCTTTCCTCCTTCCTTCCTTTCTTTGTTTTTATTCCTTTCTTTCTCTTTCTGCTTCTCTTTCTTTCTTTATGTAAATCTTTTTTCCTCTCTGCACCTCTCTTTCTTTTTTCTCTCTCTTTGACTACATACACACAAACACATATATATGCGTATATATACATATATACAGATATTATGTATTTACATATTTGTTTGAAATCTCTTAATTTGTTGTTCTTGGGAATACTTTGATGAAAAGACCATCTTCACAGTTTTTTTTTTTTTTTTGTAGATCATCAAATGTTCTTCTACTCATAGTCTTAGAAAGTTTTCTAGGGTCCAGAATAATTAAATGACTCGTCTAAATAGCCATCATATGTCACTTGCATGATAGGAACCCAATCTTCCTGATCCTGAGGCTAGCTCTCTATCCAGTGACCATTGTGCCATGCTGACTCCTATACTTATATAATACTGTGCATATCCAATGCATCTAGAATTTTTAGTGGAATGAAAACATATGAGTCTACAATGTGCAATGGTGGTCATAGAAACAAATAATATCCTGGGCTACCTTATGAAAGACATATAGTCTGCCATATTCTACATTACACAGTCCATAACCTCAAAAGTGTCAGGGTAGATGGATTCTGCTGCCTTAGCAAGACCATCTCTGAATTTCAGTCCTGGGTACCACATTTTAGAAAGGACAAGAGCAAGAAAAGCATGGTAAGAAAAGCCTAACTATGATGCTATGGAGATAGGAGAATAAGTGTTGATTGAAGAAAGTCTGAAGAAAGAGAAGACTTAAGTGGGGAGTGGTGTGATACTGTCTGAATATTTTCCATATGGATTCTGCTCAGTCTTATATGGCACAACTAGATATAACATGTGGAAGTTATAAAGACTCTTTTAAAATCTCTTTTAAAAACTGAATGATCACTTTTAATAAGCACTTTTAAGATGTGAAAAGCACCTTCTATATGGTATCTCATTCAATACTTAGAACTATATCCTATTATGAATCCCCCTTTTATAAATGAAGAAGCAACTATAAAATGGTTTGCCCAGTCTACACAGCTAATAAAAATATATAAGGCAAAATCTGAATTCTTATTTTCTAGACTTCAATTTCAGTACTATATCTACCCTACCTCCTAAGTACCTAATTTTTGATAGAGGAGATTTTTTATTAGGCATGGATTGATAATCATTAAAGATCCTTCTAATTCTGAGATTCTTTGACTCTGCTTCAGACAGTCTGGTATTATAGCAAGGGAAAGGACTCAGGAGGTCTACAGAACTCTCCTGCTTCTATATATGAACTACATTTTATTTTGGCCATTTTGGCCTCTACTGGTCTTGCTAATACCTATTACTAGATTTTTTCCAACTTATTTTCAAAAATATTTTTCCACATTATATTTCTTTTTTCAGCTTACATTTCAATACAATTTTAAATATTTTCTGACATTTTCCAATCCATGTTCTCTTCCTCCTTCCCTACTCCATAAAAGGCAGATAATATAATATAGATTGTGCATATAGTATATAATGTGTATTTCCATGTCCATCATGTTTTGAAAGAAGACACATTGCTTAGACTAGACAAAAATTCATGGAGGGGATAAAGTAAAGAATGGTATGTTCCTATTTGCATTCAGACTCCATCTGTTCCTTTCATGGTGGTAGATATCCTTTTTTATGTCTTTTGGAGTTTTCCTGGATTCTTGCTTTTCTGATAATAGTTAAGTCATTCAGAGTTGATCATCATATATTATCAGTGCTCTCCTGTTCACTTTGTATCACTCGTATAAGTTTTTCAAGGTTTTTTGTGATAATCTTGTTTGTCATTTCTTATGACACAATAGTATACCATTACAAGCATAAACTTTGTTCATCCATTCCCCAATTGGTGGATACCACTTCAGTTTCCAGTTTTTTGCCACCACAAAAAGAACTGCTGTAAGTATCTTTGGATAGGTTGCTCCTTTTCCCCTATGATATAGATATAGTGGTGATATTGCCGGGTCAAAGGATATATGTACAGTTTTATGACCTTTTGTGAATGGTTCCAGATTGTTCTCCAGAATGATGGTATTGGTTCACAGCTTAATTAATAATAATTAATACACAATGTTATTTATTAATATTCTAGTTTTTCCACATCTCCTCCAACATTTAACATAGTCCATTTTTGTCATGTTCCACAGAGTTGTTTAAATTTGTATTTCTCCACGTAGTAGTGATTGGGAGCATTTTTTTCAATCATTCCAATTAATTTATTCAGAGGATGTAATTGATTTACTGTTAAATGAGAGCATTTTTTTCATATGCCTAAGGATAGTTTTAATTTATTTATCCAAAAATTGCCTCTTCATATCCTTTGATCATTTGTCAAATGGGGAATGTGCTGTATTCTTATAAATCTGACTGTTCTCTATATATTTGAGAAATGAGGCCTTGGTCAGAGAAACTTGCTATAAAGATTTTTCCCCATTTTGCTGTTTGCCTTTTAATCTTGCTTGTATTGATTTTGTTTGTGCAAAATCTTTTTAATTTGATGAAGTCAAAGTTATCTATTTTATATCTTGTAATATCATCTATTTCTGATTTGGATATAAATTCTTCCCTTCTTACTAGGTTTTAAAATGAATTAGAATGACAAACAGAACAGCTAGCTGGTCCATAAAAAATTTAAAAAAACATATATTAATTCAAGCATGGACTCATAATCAGTTTTTTTTCTGGATTAGCAGAATAATTCATAACTTATGTTTCTCTGACATGGAATGTGAAAGTCAGGCTCACCTACTTAGCATGATGAGTCATCAGAATATAAATTAAATGAATCTCTAACTTCGATCAAAATCTGCTATATGCATTTAGCTTAGCTGCCTGAAAGAGCATCTCGAGGAGGGCAACCACAATAGCAAACACCCCCAAGTTCGTGATCCATGAGGGTTATTTTAAGGAAATTATAATGTTTTGCCTTAAAAAGCTTGAAGCTAGCATGTAGAAGACTTGGTTCCCTTGGCCACCAAAGGCAAAACTAGGAAAACTATAGAAATATTGCCAGGATGCAAATGTAGGCTCTAAAAAATAACAAACAAAAAACTTACATAATTATTAAATCTACGTCTATGTAAAAATAGGTTGCATAAAGGTTTTCCATCAGTGGTAGTCAGAAAGCCAAGGCTAGATGGTCATCCCTTTTGTGTTACTCTAGAGTGGATAAATTCATGGTACAGATTAGGACTTATGGCCTTTGAAGTTACTTCTCTGTGGTTCTACAATTAGAAGAAATTAGAAAGATGAGAAGATAGTGACAACAACCATGGAACTGCCAACCCAATATGTTTAAGCAAGCTGTTGATTCAAAAAATTGGAACTGGTTTAAAAGCAAAGTCACTGACATGATCATTCTTTCAGAGATAAAATTAACCAATTAAAAGAAGCAGCTATGACAAGGAGACCAAAATGAATACTTGACCTCCATAGAAAGCAAAGATATGGCAAATACTAGAAACACAAATTGAGAGAACATGTTCAATTTCAAAACATTGTCAAGGAGAATGACAGAAGACTCTAAGTTGCAGAGCATCGTAAAATAAGAAAAAGCAATTGAAGAGGAAATGGGACTTCAGAGAGCTTGGTGTGGTACTAAGCTTTTCCTTGTCATCCATTGCACATTTGTAGATATAAAACTGAAGTCTAATTTCATTAGCAACAAAAGCTAAACCTTTGAATTTGAATTTCACCACCTCAGTTAACATATGCTCTAAGAAGCAGTGGCAATAACATTTGGGACTATGCAGTTGGGAAGAAAAATTAGACCGACAGGAGTGTGCTCTTGGAGGCAGTTAGGTGACATAGTGTCTAGAGTACCAGACATGGACTCAGAAAAGCTGAATTTCAATACTGCCTCAAACCCTTACTAGTTGTATGTCTCTGAAATGGTCACTAAAATGTCTGAATCTGAGTTTCCTTATCTCCAAAATCAAGATGATAACAGTACCTACCTCTTACAGTAGTTATTAGGATTGTAAACATGACATATTAAGTTTTGTATAAAATTCAAAGCATTTTTATAAAGGTTATCATCATCTCATTTATATTAAATTGACTAGCCAGTTAAGTTCAGAGGGATACATTATTAAATGTTTGGTCAACAATCAATATTCCTAATTATTCATATTAATTCATTAAATAGTCCAGCAATACATGGGAGAGAGCCTCTCAAATTTTAGAAGAGAGAAGCACCATTCAGACAAATCCATAGTTACTAATGATAATTTGTATTTGAGAAATAGGCTAAAAGACATCAACAAGAACATGTATTTTCAGAAAAGGCATTAAAGTAACAAAAAGACCACTGAGAGTTGGGCATTTCATCTGTTGTAGTAGTGCTCACGAAGAATCAAAAGAACCAAGGAGAATGTCCCCAGTACCTTGAGTAGATCATTTAGAAGAAAATTCTGTGGGGAAGTGATTTCCATCCCCACCAACTGACAACCAATAGCTGAACAGATAGCAGGCAGGTCAATCTCAATTAATTGGCAAAGCACCCAGAGATGAGAAAAAGCATGTATAAGGCAACTGACATGGCCCCTCAAACCCTAATGGGGACAGCCCACACCCCTGAACCCAAGAGCCATTAGAAGAGAAACATTAAACAAGGACACTAAAGAAGAGGCATTACTGTCTACTTACCTCTGAACCTTATACATGTTATATTGAATCTCTGCGAGCTTGAAGTTCACAGTTGATTGACAGGTGAATCAGTTGGATAGAATGTTCCCAGAGAGGCATGAGGACTCAGGAGAGGGCAGTTGAGAACCCTGACAGGGGTTCTGGGGTCTTTTACCTGTCCCTGAGGCTAGGGATCAGTGTGGATCCTGGTCTTTGGAGATAGAGACTTGCAAAATCAACCCTGCAAGCTCCCCCTGTGATTCCTGTACCGTCATCAATCTGTATTAGACCACCATCTCTGTTTCTACTGCCCCTAGCTATTAAGAAGTTCACCATCTTAGTTATCTAGGCTTCCCAGGGCCCGGGAGGGATCCGGGAAGTGGGCAGGAGACGAAGAAGAGGGTGGAAAGGGCAGATATCTCAACTGATTAGGCTTAAGATCTACTGAAGAAGAAGCTGAAGATTTCACAGCAGTTTACATACTCTGGTTTAGCCCTGGCCAGGCTGTACCAGAGAGAAACTATCATCTTGATTCCTTCATTTACCTGCAGTTAGAGATTCATTAGTATTAATTTAAATTAGGATCTCCTATTACCCCCATCCCACACCATTATCCTTCTGTATCAAATATATTTAAAGTTTAAAAGTACCTTCCTGAATTGGTTTCCAAAGCTTATTTGGGAAGGGAGTCACGCAGTCAGATTACCAACGTTACCTCAGCTGAAGAGCCCAATAATTAATATCAATTAACCCCAGTTGAGTTCTGAAGGGATAAACCCCTTTGACCTAAAGGATCCTGCCTGGGCAACTGTTATAAAGGAGAAGTGCCATCCTAACATCTCTCTGTACTCCATCTTCATATACATCAAATATATATTAGTACCTCTTATAATATAACATACATCATGAGACTTTTCCATCTGACTTGTAGCTGAATTCTCCCATATTTGTTGTCCCCCGCCATGGGGATATGAGCCATTTGCGAGTAGGGGCTGCTTATTTTTTTGTGTATCCCAAGGGTTTCATGCAGTGTTAAGCACCTAGTAAGTGCTTAATAAAATATTTTATTCATTCATTCATTTGTGGAGAAGTTATGGAAAGATATCAAGAAAAAGATGCACAGGATGGGAGAGCAAGGGCAGATTGTGATTGATATTGGCAGAGGTCTTACTTAAACTAGTAAACCCATAGACTGACTAGAGTAACAGTAAGTGATTCCAATGGAGTAAGGGGGAAATAATTTTATAATTTAAGTGGGAATGAGATCAAGAGCTTGCAGAAAAAATTCACTGAAAACAATAAATGCTTTAAATAAAATTATAAGCAAACTTTTCCCATAAAAGCCTCAATTTGTACATCTAAAAGAGGAGCGCAATTTAATAACTTAAGTAAGTTAAGAGAAAGGCTGAAATCAATTTGATCATTACACTATTTTTTTTCTTTATAATATATGAAGACTCCATAGACTTAAGATGATGCCACTGCATGGATACCTCCAGGAAACTTTTTTTTTTCCCTCAATTTGGAAGTATCTGGAAAATTTGTCTTGTTAACTGCTTTGCTTTTATAGCATAGATCTTACCACCATATTTGATGTATTTTAATCTCATTCCATCTCTCATCTACCTAGTTCGAGGTCATAATAAGTTCAACCCAAATGTCTAATTAGGATTATTTCAATTAACGAAACACTGCCCTGCTCGATACCAGCATCCATTATCTCTGCTGATTTACAGTACCATTTGGCTTATTAGAGGCTTCTGACTTGAAAAGATAGAGAGTATCATCCTGCCAGTAGAGCATTTGCATTGATGTGAACAGCTGAGCTTTATTTTTTTTAAATCATATGCAATTTGCATTGTAAATTTGTCATCTAATGCTTCACTTAACCTACCTATTTCTCAGGTACCTATCATTAGCCCAATGCTCTTTTATAATTGCTTTATGCCTTTGATTCACACTGTTCAGATTTGGGGGGCTAAGATGTCAAGTATATCGGGGCAGTATTTGGGGCTATATTTCTTGAACTTGGATGCCTGTTTTGAAATCATGCATGCCTGCATGTTATGACCTGCATGTCAACTAATTAGTTGAAATTAAACATAGGCTTAATTGTTTCAGACCCTAAAATGGTTGCAAGGGAATATGGTTACTAGATCAGTAGATTAATTACTTGATTGATTGCACCAATGACCAAGTCTTCCCCTATAGTTAGCCTTCCCAGTGATTATGTTCATTTTCCTAAATGGTTTGCCATGATTTATAGTCATCTCAAATAATTTTTAATCACATCTTTAATCTCCAGATTTGCACTTTAGAATTTCACCTGCATCACTGCAGAAATACAAAAAAAATGCTTCCAGAAAAAGCAATTTTTCTATAATGGGGACCTATAATCTAAGAGAGAATCAAAAGAAGAGTAGCAATCCATTTTCCCATTAGCCTAGACAACCCCCACACAATGTAAAAACAAACCACAGATCTCAGCATTATAGAATATTACTCAATTGTAATCAGTCCCTAAAAATCTACTCCTTTAATCCATTCCCTTATGAAAAGATGGCCCTGCTCCTTTCCCAGACCAATGGAAATATGAGTATTCTTGATCCTATCCTCTTCCATCTTCTTTAATAAATGGCCTCACTATCATCCCCTTTCTCCCATCTCTAAACCTTCCCTCTCTACTATTTTTTATATTCTTAAATTTCCTTAGTCATTATAATAATCCCCACTAGTTCTCACCCTCTCCACTAGATATCATTACATCTTTCCTCCTATTCATCACTAAACTATTTGAAAAGGCTGTCTTCACTCATGGCTTTTACTTCTACCTTCAATCTCTTCTAAATCCTCTTTAATATATACCTTTTGATTTTATAACTCCATTTAAACTTTTCTTCCTAAAGTTATTAATGATTTCTTAATAGAGAAATCTCCTGTCCCTTTCTTAGTTCTGATCCTTCTCCATCTCTCAGCAGGATTTGTCACTCTTCCCTCTCTTCTCCTACCAGATAATCTCTTCTCTATGGATTTCCATGACCCTGGTCTCTTATGATGCTCCTCCTAACTCACTGACCACTCGTTCTCCATATCTTTTTCTTGATTTTACTCTGGGGTCATTCCCACTGTCAGTATGCCTCAAAGTGCCTTCCTGTACTCTCATCTTCATTCTCTCTTTCATTCAGTCGATTCAGTTGTGTCCAACACATCATGGCCCCATTTGGGGTTTTCTTGACAAAGATATTGGAATAGTTTGCCATTTCCTTTTCCAGCTCATATTACAGATGAAGTACTGAGGCAAACAGGGTCACACAGCTAGTAAGTTGCTGAGGCTGGATTTGAACTCAGAAAAATGAGTGTTCCTGACCGTAGGTCCTTCACTCTATCTATCATATTACCAAGCTGCCCCATAAAATATGACATAATGCTTATATATGTAATTGTATCTGCCACATATATAGATATGTAGATATTTATGTATATATGTAAATATATGTATATATTTATGATGTGTGGCTGAGTTTCAGGAGGAAGTGGGATTGGAAGTATATATACTGGGTATTTATGTATATATATGTTTATAAACATAAGTTTATATATGCACGCATATGTTTATGCATATATACATATGTATATACATTTATAAACATTATAAACATATGCATGTATGTCTATTTATGAGATTATAAACATATATACCTATGTAAACACCGAGGGTATGTATCTCCAATCCCACCCCCTCCTGAAACTCAGCCACACATCATAAATGACTTATTGGTCATTTTGAACTGGAATTCCATTCTCATCTCAAGTTAAACATTTTCAAAGCAGAATCATAAAATATGAAATTTGGAAGGGTCCTGGGTAGCTATCAAATCCAAGCTTTTTGTGAAAGTGATTCTCACTATGGAATATTGAATAGGTAATTCTCCAGTTTCTGCTGTAAGACCTCCAGAGAGAGTGAACTCACCATCTCTCAGAGTAGCCAAATCCACTCTTGATTCCTAGGATTCTTTACCCCCCAATATTAAGCCTAAATTGGTACCTTTTCAATTTATATCCATTGCTCCTGATTTGGCCATGAAGATAACAAAGCCAATCTAATCTGTCTCCTATATGAAGGCCCTTCAAATATTTGAAAACAGTTTTGCTTTTTCTCCTCCACCCACAATGTCCTCTCTTACATAGGCTGACCATACACGGTTCCTTCAGCTGATCCTTGTAGGACATGGACTCTAGGCCCTTTTATCCTTTCTCCTAAATCTACCCTTCCTATGTATTTTACTTTTCTATTGTGGATCCAGCAATTCTTCTAGTCACCCAGGTTTGTGACCTCTTTGTCATCTTGGATTCCTCCCTCTCAATCACCTCTCACCTATCCATCAAGTTAGTAAGCCCATCCTTTTTATTTTATATTCAGAACTTTAACCTTTGTTCCCTTCTTGTCATTACCCTGAACTGATCCTTCTTCAAGGCCTTAACACTTTTTTTTTCCTGGAGTATTATAATAATCCCTGTAGTGAAGAGGTGCAATCAACCTTGCAAAAGGCTAACTGCAGAATTTCTGGGAGTTAAGAGACTTTAGAACCCTGACTAAGGGCAGTTGATCCCAGAGGCTTGGACAGAGCAGAAGGGCCAACTGAGTTCGGTCTTTGGGCTGAAACCTGGCCTTGAATCTGTTCTTTTCTCTTGAGAATTTGTAGCTTAACTAATTCCTCTGAATCTTCCTGACCTTCCCTATCTCAATCCCCATTTCCTTTCCTAATTCCCTGTGGGTTTTGGGAGAAGGGTGGATTTTGGTGGTAGCAATCAAACTTTGAAGACTTAGGTTTTTCCCCATAGTCAAGTAGGGCTTACCCTTGATACAAATTATCTCCTGATTCATTGTGTATAACTTCCCTAATCTTAAAGGCAACAAAGCCTCCGGGGGCTGAGTGGGAGGAGGCTCTTGCTCAGCTTGCCCCATTCCAATGTCCCTCCCCCACCTGGAGCTTCTCCCTAGGTGGTTGTTAGAGAAACCTTATATCCCTCTGTCTTTATAATCTACCCTGAAACTTAATAAACCCTGTTGTCATTTAATCAAACCTTTTGCTAAATCATTGGTTCATTGATAAAAGAGGGAGAGAGAAAGGAATAGTTTCTCTTTGGGTCCTGAGGGAGTTACAGGCGTCTTGGAGGAAGTGGTGATCTCTGTACTTCCTCTGAGAAGCGTCTATTTCACAGACAGGGAGGAGCCTCAAGACTCTGTGTGAACCTGAGAAACTGACTAGAAAGCCCTCTAGTCAGTTTCAAGTCATTTCTGGCTGGCCCCAACCTTTGTCTGTAGAAGTGCCCTTCCTGCCTGTTGGGATCAGTCTGTTTCCCTTCAGTGTCTCTGTCTCAAGCCTGTGTACCCAGTCTGTGTCTCCCTGTTGCAGCTGCCTGCTCAACTACCTCATCCTCTCCCCTTGCCTCTCATTATACTTCAACGTTTTATATTTCCCTAAACTCAGCCATCCCTTTATGTCTCCTACCATCTCAATTTACTACCTCCATCATTGTACCCTCCTTTCCCACCTACTGACTTAGGGACCCACAAACCCCATCCACTTGCTTTATTCCCTTATTACATCCCTTAATTTTTCTCCCAACCTCAAGTCTTTTGTCACGTGAACCAATCCTCCAATCACTGCCAAATGGATTGTCCTAAAAAAGAGCTCTGACCATGACACTTCTCTAATCAATACATTCTAATGACTCATCATCACCTTTTAGATCAAATCTATATTCCTTTGTTCGGCATCTTCACGATCTATGCCCATCAGACATTTAGTTTTGCACTTTACTTCCTTCCACCATCATATCAATTGTTCCTGTTCCTGGGGCAAAGAGGTGCAGGTAGAGGCAAAGAAATCAGCCATTGGGGTTGAAAAAAAAAAAAAGGTGCTAGAAGGTAGCTGCTGCTGCTCACTCAAGTCCTTGACTTCTCATTTGGTACAGAGACTAGTTCTAGGCATACTGGCCCACTTGGTTTTCCTAATACACAATACTCCATTCTCTATTATCTTGCCTTTGTTCTGTCTGTCCCTCACACTTAGAATATTTTTTGCTCTCATTTCCACAAATTAAGGCAGCATCTAAGTGGCACAATGGATAATGTGTGGGATTTAAAGTCAGTAAAATCTGAATGGGAATACTACCTTGAATGATTAATAACTATGTAAATCTAGGCAAGTCACGAAAACTTTCTGTGCCTCAATTTCTTATTCTGTAAAACTATGGATAATAATAGCTTCTTCTTAACAGGGTCTTTATACGGATTAAATGAGTTAACAAAGATAAAGTGCTTTGTAAAACTTAAAATGATAAAGAAGAGGGCTGGTTGGCTCAGTAGATTGAGAGGCAGGTGTAGAGAGGGTAGGTCCTGGGTTCAAATTTGACCTCAGACATTTCCTAGCTGGGTTACTCTCAGATAAGTCACTTAACCCCAGGTGCCTAGAACCCTCACCCTAACCCTAACCCTTACCATTCTTCTACCTTGGAACTAATACTTAGTATTGATTCTAAGATGGAAGGTAAAAATTTGTGAGAAATAATTTGATCTCTATCCTATTTTAGTAGACCCCTTCCCCCCTTAAATCAGTTATTTTATCTGCCACATGACTAGGTCTAATAAGTATCACCTAGGCTGGTTTGACTCTATAATGACAATGTTAGTTGTATTAATAAACAATAATCAGAAGTCTTTTCTTTGTAAAAATTAAAATTAAATTATGAGGCTGTTAGTAGCTTTAGTACATCAAATTAGAGATAGTAACAAAAGGGAAATGTAGGAAAGAGGGAGAGAGTCGCCTAGCCTATCATACTATGTGCCACTGACTGGGGTTCAATCTCTATCCAGAAGAACGCAAGAGTCAGTCTTCAGGTTCCAATCGCCAGCTAGAAGTCCAAGAGAGTCTCTTCAGCAAGAGTCACCAATGCCAGACTCAGAATCTGAATCCAAATAAGAATGTCCCCCAGACCTCTGGTCTTGTCTATATAAGCATTTTTCTCCACCCACTAGCTCTTCCCCATCACATCTTCAGGAACCAATCATAGTTCCTTAATTTGTCTGGCACTACCCAGGGGGGCAGCTCTTGTGGGATCAATTTCCCATCTTGTTGGTTTCAACTTCCTTTCATTGTGGGTGTGTCTATCCCTGCACATCTCAATCAATTTAATCCATCAAGATTAAATTAAAACAAAGGGAGGGGAATTCCCTTCTCACACCATTTTTGTTCAACTTTAACTTGTCAGCATAGCTTGAAGGGGGGCTCCATCTAGATGGCATAAACTTCAGTGAAAACTCTCACAATATATTAAAAGCCCCACAAAAAAATTTAAAAAGCCCCTCCACCCTGCATCACTTCCTGAAGACCTGTGTCAGGCAGGTCTGGACAAGAGGCTTGACTTAACCCTGAACCATATCACTAGGACATCCGGAGCATGTTGCTATGAGCCTGTGTCTTGAGCATGGGTTGTAGATGGACCATCCATCTTATTGTTTACTAGCAATATAACCAAGGGGGACACCAGGAATTCGGAGACCACCAACGAGATGACACTCTGATGCTTAGACTGACCAAGCATATAAGGATGGGGCTGGGCCCTGAAGGGAATAAGTGCTATACTCTGGCGAATGTAGTAGTCTCAGACTGTGAGGAAGGTCCTGGATCCTATCTGTTGGAGGGGACCAAATCCATCTAAATTTTTGACTAGATATTATTGACTCAAATAATTATTGACTTGAAGCTCTGCTTCAGTCATTTTATTGCACACGGAACAAATTTCTGTTATTACCAGTTGGAAAAAACCAAACTTACAGGATTTGGAGCTGGAAGGGACAGGAGAGGCCATCTATTCGAATATCCTCTTGTTTTAAGTGGGGAAAGTGAGGCTCAGAAATGGGAAGAGACTTGTCTAAAGTCACTGAGGTAAGTGAGAGCAACAGGGTTCAAACCAAGGACCTCTTACTCTAAATCTAGTGCTCCATTTCTGATGTACCTTGATACCACTCCATGCCTAGCAGCTTCCCTTTGGTAATGATATGCCTGCATCAAAGGCAATTTTCATTTTGCATCCATGTTATCAGACCCCAGAATCAGATAAACTTTCATATGGTTTTAGAGATGGAAAAGAACTCCTGTGGCTTATTAGACAGCCCTAGGCATAACAATGATTTAGGCTGAAATTTTCACTCAGGGTTGACAATTAATGACTAATGATAAGAAAATATATCTGTCTTGGTCTAGATAAGGAAATTATAGCCTAAAGCACTGGAAAAGAAACTGAAAACTATAGAATTGGTCAGCACCTAGGTTAATCCAGCTTAAGGTCATTAAAGAGAAAGGAGGGCCTGGGGGAGAGCTGGATAAAATGTAAAACAAGTCCTGTCACTTTTTTTTTTTTTAGACTGTAAGTGACCACACTGACTTAAATGGCTATAAATGTCAAAAAATATTCTTTGTCAAAATACCCTGCAGTTTCGCAATAATCCTAAAACAGTCTCGAAATCCGCATGAAATATTCTATTTGCTTAGTGATATTTTGAGACTTTTTGGTTTTTTTCCCCCCTAGGGACCTAAAGAAGACTTTCTATAGAAGCCTTTTGGATTAGCATAGTTTGTTTCATCTAACTACCATAAATAATTTCCATACCAGTCACTCTAAGGTCCCCCTCCTCCCACTAGACACACACACACACACACTCACACACACACACACCCCTAGAAGGGTAGGGCGCATTTCTCTTATTTCCCCCACTCTCTTTGTTAACACTTTAGCTGAGCTCATTTTAGGATTACAGAACATGTCAGGGTAGCACATGCGGATTGAGCATATTTTTATCACCAATAAAGTCACTACTGTCAAGAAAAATTAGCATCATAATAACTTTTTAAACAGAAATATCATATAAATATGTAAGGCATGTTTTCAACATTTTAGCATAAGAAAAATTTTCATCTTCATTCCAAGGAGATCTGGTGCTCTTGGGGAAGACATTTTAAGAAGAGCTGGAAGATAAATACTGATTTTAATCCCACACAAGCTCATATTGGGGGGGGGGGGAAGTTGAAAATGAAGTAAGTTCATGAAGAAGATGTCATTTATAGCTGCAGAGTATATTTTCAATTCACCAATTTGCATGTCTAATGTCCTCTGCTTCTAAACTAGTACACATTTCTCTTTTGATGCTTAATACCTGTGTGACCTTAAGCAACTCTCTTATCTTCATATTTAGTCATTCAGTCCATTGTGCTGGAATTACAAAGAAAAGCAGTCTCCATCCTCAAGGATCACAGTCTAATGAACCCTCAATTCCATCATTTATAAGATGGGAGAGTTGAACTAGAGAGCTTAGGAGGTGTCTCCTGAATCCAGATCAATGACCATATGTCAAGAATGGAAAAGTCTTGTTCTAATTGGCCAGTTCATTTCATTTTCTTTCTCCCCTCCTCTCCTCTCATTTTCTCTCCATTCCCTCCCCATTCTTTCCCTTCTTTTCCCTCTCCATCCCCTTCCCTTCCCTTTTTTCTTCTCTTTTTAAAAAATATAACCCTTACCTTCTATCTTTGAATCAATTCTAAGGATTGTTTCCAAGGCATAAGAGTAGTAAGGACTAGACAATTGGGGTTAAGTGACTTGCCCAGGGTGACCCAGCTAGAAAGTGCCTTACATCACATTTGAACCCAGGACCTCCCATCTCTAGACCGGACTCTCTATCCACTGAGCCACCTACCTTCCCCTGTAGCCAGTTCGTTTCAACCCACATTTCTTAGGATCATAACTCTAATGCTGGAAGGGATCCTCGTGTTAATCAGATTCAAGATCCTAATTCACAAACTGAGTTGTGGGGAAATGAAATTTCTTCCAAAATCTGCCACTCTACAACTTATAGATCATAGCTGTAGACCCTGAAAAAACTCAGAGACCATGAAGTGTAACCATATATGTATGCACTTGTACATACGTGTAGAAATCAGTGTTCATATTAATCTTGTTTAATATCTACTTCTTAATATATGTATATTGCAATATGTATTCATGTAGAGATATGCACATATATCCTAATATGTCTCTCTACATGTGAGTTTAACATTAACCTTGTTTTGATGTTAATTGTTTAATATATATGTATATTCATATTACAGCATTTTTGTATGTAATATATGGACCACATATACACATGCACACGTGTATATGTCTGCATATGTGTGCATTTAATACTAGCGCTATTTTTACATTGAAATTTATCTAATATATCTGTATATTGTAATATGGTTATATATGTATATATGTATAGAATTATAAAGAACATATATGGAAATATAAGTACACATGTGTATATGTACTTATATATACACATGCACACACACTGATCCTTCTAAAAATAAAGTCAGAAAATTGTAGGATTTTGAGCTAAAATTTCCTCAGTGACCAGTTGGGTTTTAAGTGTTTTACATGGGATATGTTCTGTCTGACACAGAGAACATTACGGTTATAAATTACTGAGCTGAAAATTTGCCCTTTACTTACTGGTGACACTTTAAGTGTGTAAGGAAATAGATGCAGAAAGAGAGAAGGGATTCACCCCAAATGGCACAGGGTTGGGTTAAGAGTAACAGAAGCAGGACTTGAACCAAGATCCTCAAAATTCATATCCACACTTTTTCCATTACTGCCTCTTATTGCATGCAAAGGATTATACTAGTTGTTCACCTCAAAAGAACATCAGGGGGACGACACTGAATGCTTTATTACACAAGTCTCATTCCCTTAACATTCAAAATATGCTGTAATATTAGATAGGTATTAAATTTGTCCCCTCTGCCCCCCACCGAAGCCAAAGAAAAACAGTTAATATGTAACTTGGTTGAAATGGCTATGCTATAATAGAAAATAGCAGTTCTGATTGTAACTAGTTTCATAAACTTGGACAAACTTCATCATTCCCTCTTTTCCTTGGCAACAAAGTGGTACAGGGAGTTTTTGGATTTGGAAATTAGTAAGGTCTGAAATGAAATTTGTTTATACACACTTATTACTGTATGAATCTGGACAAGTTACCTCTGTTGGACTCAATTTCCTCATCTGAAAAATAGGAAAAATAATAGCACTCACATTCCGGGGTTATTGTGTGGTTCTAATTAGAAAATACACAGAGTTTTGAAAACATTAAAGCACTATATAAATGCTATGATAGTAAAAAATTTATGCTCTATTCTTAAATGAAATAATGGCTTATTGAGGATCATGTTTTCCTTCATCTTTAAAATGAAGGGATTGGGCCAACTGACCTCTAAGATTTCTTCCAGTTTAACATTCTGTGATTTAACAAATTCATGCTTATACTTCTGCCTTCATAGATACTAAGTCCTAAGTAATAATCCAATAAAATTGAAGATTAATCTTGAATCGCTCTTGCTCAAGAAAGTCCCCTTTAGAAAAGGGCAGAACTGAGGCAACTATTTGCTTGAAGATATTCTGCAAATTACAAGTTTTGGTTGTTCTGTTGTTTCAGTTGGGTTTCTTCATGATCTCATTTGGGATTTTCTTGGTAAAGATACTGAAATGATTTGCCATTTCCTTCTCTAGCTCATTTAATAGATGAGGAAACTGAGGCAAACAGGTTAAGTGACTTCCCCAGGGTCACACAGCCATTATATGTATGAGACCTTACTAGAACTGAGGAAGACAAGTATTCCTCACTCCAGACCTGGCATTTTTTACTGCACCACCTAGCCAGTCCCCAAATCCAGGTATCAAGGGAAAAGTTTTTGCTTCAGTCACCTTGGTCGCAGCTCTTCATTTGATGATGATGATGATGATGATGATGATTAGTAGTAGTAGTAGTGGTAGTAGTAGTAGAAGTAAGACTCAAATAGGATGTGGGACCCTAACTGCTGACTTTTGAGAAAGTATTTTGATAGGGACAAACTCAATCATTTCAAGTCTTTCCTCAGGCGGGCCAAGTTATTTCAAATTTGAGGATGCCCAGACAATTCTATAGACCTTAAATTGCACAATCCATTTCCACTGGAAGAGGAAGATCCCTTTGCTAATGAAATCTCAAGTTTAGACTGTCTACTTACACCTTGAAAAAAGACAGATTCATATAGAATTTTTTGCATATAATCATATGTTTTATAAGTCCCATAGAAATCCAATTCCATTTTACAAGTGAGGAAACTGAGGTTGAGAGACTTGAAATGTCTTTCTAAATGCTAATTGTAGTATCTTGGATCAAGTGCTCCTGACCTCAAGCCCAGTTTATAATTCGGTATAAAACAGTGCCACCTCTGGATAAAGAATGGAATCAATTATTTTGAACAACTTATGGGGTTGCTACCTTTGACAGAACTTGTCTTGTCTGAAGATGCCAAACCTAGCTCTGAGGAAATAAAAAAAAATAAAGATTTCATAGGTTCTTACACAGAAATAGACATATTTAACTTAGAAATCTGATTCTATTCCAGCCCACACGTTTGCTTAAATTTATACCCTGTGCTTTGAGCTTCCTCTTCTTCTTCTTTCTTCTTCTCGTTCTCTTCCTCCTTCTCTTCTTCTCCTTTTTCACCATTTGACTACTTGTCACATAGGTTGGAATGAGAATACCTTTTCTATTTTAAGTTGAACAAAATGATCACTAATCTCTTCTGATCCTGACATTTGTGAGATATTTAACTGCATGTCAAAGGCAGCTAGGTGGTTCAGTGGATGGAGTGCTGGGCCTGGAGTTAGGAAGAGTTCCTGAGTTCCAATCCAGCCTCAGGCACTTATTAGCTGTGTGACTTTGAGCAAGTCACTTAACCTTGTTTGCCTCAGTTTCCTCATCTGTAAAATGAGCTGGAGAAGGAAATGGCAAAACACTTTAGTATCTTTGCCAAGAAAACTCCAGCTGTAGTCAGGAAAAATTAGCCATGACTTAAAAAGACTGAACAACGAGACTAACTGCATGTCAAACAAGTGAACTGTGCTGTGCCATCAATGACTAGGAATGGACTCTTCATTCCATACAGGTAAATGATGTTGGTCCCTCAAGCTCTTTGGGCTAAAATGTGTCATAGAAAAAGAAATTTATTTTAGTTATCACACCCCAAAATAAGGATTTGCCATCTAAATGACTACTGAATCTTAATTGTGAAATTCCTTATAATAGGACAATCAGTGGGGCCAAATTCCATAAAACTCCATCCGGCATTCAAAATGAGAAGACCCACATGTGCCTTTATTTTTTTTTTTTAATTTCCTGGGCTTGCAGCCCAGAAATTGAATGGAAATTTTATTTAAACTTGCTCTTGTGTGTCAACTTTCTGTAAATATCAGGTTTTCAGTTTCCTCACACTGAATTTTACATTTTGAACAAAGGTTGGAGAAAGGAAGCCCCATCACAAAACCCCATCCTTTTATATTCTACCTGCTCCTACTGAGGCAGGTTGGCTCTCCATGCGAGTTCATTATTACTCCTGTAAATTTCAGAAAAGCTCTCTTTCTGTCACAGATACAGGATTCACATTTTTTATTAAACCCGTTCTAGCACTAATCAGCTTTTACTAGAACATGCAAAGCAAACTTAGCTTGAAAATGGTCTTTCCCCATCCCCTAATCCCTGCCTCCTATAACCCCAACCACAAGGTTTAGATTCCTCTCTGTCTTACTTAAGGATGAATCTCTGCCTTCTCTCTTCTGTCATAGGATTCCAGAGGCTGGCTTTCATTCCTTTCTAAAAAATCTCTTCCTTTACCTTCCCTGTTGAAGAGTACATTCTGTATTTGCCAAGAAGCTCCATTAGGAAATGTGTCAGACTTGTTTAAAATTGGAATTGGAGAACTTGGGTTCTAATCTAGGCTTTCCTACTTTCTGTGTAGTCTTAGATGAGTTATTTATCATCTTTCATCCTTGTTTTCTTCACCTCTAAAATAGAGGCTCAGGACAAATTTGGGCTAAATCCATGATCCTAAGGAAAGGAAAAATTGTTATGTTCCCCCCTTGTATTTAGCAGTCTTTTTTCTTGAAAATTTCATAATATATTTTGCTTTTATTTACATGGGAATGTGCTATATAATCCCAGATTTCTCCTTTGAAACTATCTAGCAGAGACTGGGTGACTTGCTTGTCAGTTGTATTGGAATGGGGATAATTTTTCTATTGTATGTAGAACTAGATGAACACCAGTCCCTGCAACCTGAAATGTGTGGGATCCCTAACTGCATTGAAGGGCAGTTTAGGTAGTACAATGGATAAAGATCTGGAGTCAGGATTATAAATCTTCCTGAATTCCAAACTAATCTCAGACACTTACTAGCTAAGTGATCCTAGTTGAAAATAGGAATTAAAAAATGCTTGTATTTATACTTCTAGGGATTAAAAGAGCAACTTGCATATATTAGGAACTTAAAATTGAACAGAATGAAATGTGGGCATATTTGTAATACAACCCATTTAGAGGTTGGCATAGGGAGAATTTGGGTTGAAAGTTTGTTGGGCAATTTTAAGAATACAGAGTCTTTGTCATATCCCTGGGGTGGCTAAGTTGTGCCTAAATTGAAAGCCAAAAGGTAATTTATAGTAGCCCACAAAACTGAAACGCGCATAAACAAGCTTTCCTTACCTGCCCCATTTTTGCTATGTGCAGAGAATTCAAGGAGTCTAAATTTATTGCAATTTAATCCTGAAGGGATGAGGCACATTATTTTTATTTATAGCTGTGGGCTTCATTCTGCCCCACTCCTACGTTAATTTTTTTTAACCGTAAATAATCCCCAGCCTCTTATCATACCACAGTTACTACTAAAGGGAAATCACTTAGTGCTAAAGCCGGAGGTCTGTTATCATTGTGAAAGTTGTCAGTGTTGAAAAGTGGCCCAGGCCATCCCAGAGCCTACTGACCAGCACTAAAGCCCTTTATCCATCGCCCCTTAATGCTCTGTTTCTCCTTCTATTCTCTCTCTGTGTGTCTCAGCGTGCTTTCTCTGTCTTTCATTCTGATCTGCAGGAGATGAACTTGGAGAACTGGAGTGAAAGGTGCTCATTTCCTCGGGATAAGGGACACTGGAAGATACTAGGTTATGTAAATCCCTTTCCAGACAGTTGACTCCAAACCGCCCCCTTTCTCACTCTCACCTAGAGGTTTCCCTGGGTTATAGACAGGAAGGGGTGAAGAGACAGGGGCGGAGGTGGGTGGGTAGATAAAAAACACCTTTCTGTTCATCTTACCCCCAAGGAAGTTTTTCTTAAACAAACAAAAAACAAGAACATTGTTTTTTAATACCTTAGAGGTCCGGGCTCTTAGCCAGGTCAGGAACACAAGCTGCCCATCCCTGACTCTATGTACCGCCTTCTTTCTGCAGGGGAGGCCAGAGTCTATTTGCGCTAGCGGGGCCCAAGGGGGCAGCTAGGAAGCTCACTCCGCCATTCCCTCCTTCCCTCAAACCCTTCCTGCTCCCAGTGCACCGGGAGGGAAAACCTAGGGGAGTGAGGGGTGGCTGGAGCACTGGGCGCCAGACCCTTTCTGAGGAAGCGGCAGCGCTTCCTCCCTTCAGTTCCCCCTCCCCTCTGCTTCTCCATCCTCCTCTCCTTCACCGTTTTCCCCGCCCCGCTCCTCCCCTCTGGTCCCGCCCCTCCCAGCTCCCGGAGTCGGAGTGACTAGGAGTGAGCTCTGTGCTGGGCATCTTCCAGCAGTGGGTAGACTAGACCCTGCGCACTGTTGCGGAGCTGCAGGGTCGTGTTGGAGACTGGGAAGCGCTCGGGCAGGCGGGCGGGTGGGCAGCTCAGACAGCTGGTAGGGTTGGGCAGGGCAGGGCGGGGAGGGGAGGGCAGAGAAGCCAAGAGGAGGGGAGAATTGGAGTGCGGCACGCACGCCGGACGCCGTTTGGCCTTGGCAGCAGTCTGCCGGTACTGCTGACGCTGCCGCGCCGGTGGCTGGCCACTGTCCGCAAGGAGAAGGTAGGTCTGTCTCTGTTTCTTGGTTCCGGGCTCCCAGGGATTGTTGGGGTAAGGGACTGAGCCCAAGAAGCAAAGGGACTGGCAAACTTTGGGAGAGGAGATGCCATCTGGCCGGACTCAAAGTTCCGGGGGATGAGGAAAATGCCCCAGGCTGGCGGAGAGGTGTGGGTAGTGAGAGGTGCTGCTGACCAGAGGCGCATTTGGAGTCATGGAGATATTTTCCCTACTCAGGAGGGAGGAAATTAGTTAGAGCATTGGAGAAGTGGTCTGACACCGAATTACCTCTGCGGCTAGATCACTTCCTGCACCTGCAGAATCAAGAAAACCGGAATCGACCATTTCCCCCAGCCTGAACTCCTTTTTAAGAACGGATCTAGTTAGGGAAAGTTTAGGAACAAACTTAGAATGCATGCCACTCTTGGGGGAATGGTGCAGAAAAAGGCACGAGGCTAGGTGGGCATTGGGGTAACACAAGAAGGACCCTGGAAGGCATCTACTGCGTCTCACTCAGGTTCTTGACCTGATGTCTGCTCCAGAGCCCGCCAGGTCTGGGGAGATCTGTAGGGCGGACCGCGCCTGAAGGAGACCACCTTTTTAGGGCTCGAGTTTTCAACTTGCAATTCCCTGCCTGTTCTGTAAGGTTTTTGCGGTTGCTGGGCAGCTCTTCCCTGTGATTGCCCGAGTTCTTCCGCTCGCCTGAGGCTGCTTTTCCCATTCTCCTAAGTGCCAGGAAAGCAAGGAAGAAATATCCACCAGCAGCCTGATTCCAGGGAAATCACCAGCAGGGTGCTCCTCTTCAAGCTGCCAGGCGAACTGTTCCCGTGCTCTTGGAGGATGCCACTCCGCATACTGAGCTCCCAATCCCCTCTCCACTCGCTTTGTATTGTATTTGCTCATTGATTTCCAACAAGTAGAAGCGCCCAGAGAAATTATTTAATAACAAACAGTGCCTGCTACGGAGAGGACAGCAGACGTGCATTCCTGAGCCAAGGGGGAGGAAGTAGAGCGCATAGCAGGGGCTTTTAAAGCCAGAGCCAGCTAGACTGTTAACATCCCCTGGAGCTAGGGGGAAAGAAAGCAAAGGGAAGCTGCCGAAATTTAACAGGAATGTACATGAGGGAGGTCAGAAACCCCAGCACATATTGTGAATGCCGGGAATAATGGTGGTGGTGGGGAACAAATTAAACAAGAATAATTTAGGAGGAGACAGACTTCTGCATACTGGGGATGTTTCTACCCCCACGGAGATTCATATCTCATTGTATGAAAAAGAAACGGATCTGTAAATAGATTAAACACGCATTAATCAGAACCAGTGAGTCATGGGTGGCACTTCAGAGATTAGGAGAGGGAGTAATTGTCTTTGAAAGAGCTATTATGTCTCAATAGCTCAGACTAATTTGTTACTTTTGCCTTGTTTACTAACAATACCTGATGTGGACTTTAATAGCCTGGCATATTATTTATTTATTGCGGCTCCTTTTCTCATTGTGGGTAATGGGACTGTGTGTAGAAAGTTGTGTTCAGCTGTTCTTTTGATCATTTCATTTGAACAACCGTTTTTGGGGTATTTAAAATGGTCCTTTTATTAAAAATGTGTCTGCATGGCTATTTTAAGTAGAGTATATTTCCCCTGACACACAACAGAGATAAAATCATTGTCTCAGTCATTAATTAGGATCTTCTAATGGTTGCCTTTGTTGGCAACAGGTGGTTTATGTCCCCAAAGTGGCAATAGCTACATTATAGCACCCAAGTCTAATTATTATCAAGTTACATTGCCTCAGAAAGACTGTGGTGGTGTGCTTTAGGACACTGGACTTGGAAAGAGCAAAGGCTGGGCTCAAAGCTACTTGAGATACTTCACTAGTTGTGTGACCCTGTACAAGTCTTAGTTTAATCATCTGTAAAGTGAGCTGACTCGAGCTGATGATCACTAAATTACCTTTAAGGGCTAAATCTTTAATCCTCAATCAGACAATAAAGAATATCCCTTAAATATTACCTTTTCTACTTAAAGTGGACAAAATGACTTCCTTTTCTCCTAGAGAGGCTCTGTGGCCACAAGTAAGTCATCCAACCACTCTGGGCAGCTCTACAAGACCATAAGTTATAGAATTGATAATGAAACTCTCTTCATTGAGACTTTCATTAATCAGTAAAATCAGGTCTACTTCTTATCTCTACACTGAGGTTTAGTGCCTAAGTAATCCCCAATTGTAACAAAGACAGACAATGGCAAAGGGGATGGGGAGAGTATAGAAATGAGCCAAATTTAACCAGAATTTTTACATCTGGATTCTCTTAAAGAGTGTGGAGAAACAGGTGCCCCCACTGCTTCTCCCTCCACGTTTGAAATGTGCATTTCTTTAGGAAAAGCCCAACTTCTTCATAACTTAAGCAAAGCAATGATAATTATGAGAATCCTCTTTTAAAATTGTAATTGATGGTGGCAAAACACAATGGAGGAAAGAAAAATAGAGAGGAGATCTGGGTTGATGATTTGCATTTGCTTTCTAGCAAATTGGTTTTCTCCATATTCTTGTTTGTTACAAATTAATAACCATGTTTTTCTCAAATAGCAAACTCTGCCATCCACTTGCTGAAAAACCCACTCAGAACTATATCAACTCCAGTAAATTTCACTTTCCATCATGCTGCCTTTTCTTCATTCTGCCTTTTCTGCTTAAATGGCTCATACTTGAAGTTCTCATTATCTCCTTATCTTTTGTTTTGAAACACTGGAGCTAGAATGGTTTCCTTCCAAACTCCCACATCCCCATACTTATATTACACCATCCCCCCAGCCTAAAGAATCCAATGATGGATACAATGTTCTGTGTTTTCTAAAAGCCATTTACCATGTTCAATTTGATTCAACAATCGGTTATTAAGCAGCACCTCGGTGTGTGCAAAGCACTGGACTGCCTTGCTTGGGGGCACTGTTGTTAACATCATTTTAAATTGTATGAAGTTGAAAAGCTTATTGGATGTAATATGATAGATTGCTCCTGCAAGTACTCAGGCTTGGAATCTTTGGTTCAGGCATCAGCACTGTTCTCATTTAAAGTTCTTTAATGCTGTTTTGGGTCAATTCTGGCTTACATCTCAGAGATGGACGTGCCTGAGAACCTCCTCTCTTTCCAATTTCTACTTAATGTCTAGTTTCCAATGTATACTTTCTGCTATTTAGAGGCTTAGTAACAATTTCAGGTCCAGAATTCATTTGATAGTTTTTAAGTTGGCTTCTTGCTAAAGATGTTTGAGTTTACAAAAATTAGTGTGTTTTCTTTTAATGTCTACTCCCTATTCCCCTCCCCCCCCAATCCAGAATAGAATGGTTTTGTGACAGATTGATATGATTTTGGATCTAGACAGTGGTATAATAGGGAAAAAATAAACTTTTTAGATCGTTTCTAGTTTTCAGGATTATCATTCGTCTTTCTTATAACTAAAATAATAGAGGAAAAATTCTCTGGCAAATTTGCACCAAAAGAAATTTATTCTCAAGCTAAAACTTTGTATATGCCAAGTTTTAGTTCATGGTGATTTCTTCTTCTTCTTTTATGGGGAAGTTATAAACAAGAAATAAAGGTTCGTAATAGAAGTGCTGACAGTTCTTTATAGCATTCCAAGCAGGCTTGCTACTATGCATGTAAATATTTGTAGAATGTTTATTACATAGGGAGTTATCTTGCAAAGAGAGGAACAGATACCTGTTTCATAAAGTCAGATAAAATTATTCAGTGAGCATGTGTATTCCTTACTCAAGAAATATTGGGAAACTAAATAATAGATTATGGATATTTATCATGATGCCATAGCATTCCATTAGAAGTCATAATAGCTAAGACTGAATTCACCATAGGTTATAACTTGTTTTATATGGCCATAACAGAGGAAAAATATTATCTATAGTAGTCATTGAAAAAATCTTAGCAGTGATTACATCATCATAAGAAACCAAATGCCATGTATATATCTAATAGAGACTTTGATTGAATGGATGGCTATTGGTACTGGAGGAATAATCTTTAAATAAAATGCAGCCTGTGAGCATTCGTATCTCTTAACTAGTCTCTGGAACTCTGTGTGCTGGAAAAAGCTTAACACTGCATCTCTGCGAGAAAAACAGAGTTGGGGAGTGGGTTGACATGGACCCATTTTTATTTTTAATCTCCATTATTATTATTTTCTCTATAATTTTTAAAGTCTAGGCAACAAGGAAATAAATTGATTTGGAACACTTGTGGGTTTTTGAGGTCGTAAATGATCACAATGAAAATTTAATAACTTTCTCAGCCAGTTGGAACTGGTTCCAGAACATTCCTTTACAAAATGGTGATCATACGTATGGATGCTTGTGTTTCTGAATGGCAGGATTTGAGTTGAAAAGAACTTTATAAATCATTTTAATCCAATTAATTCATTTTACAGATGAGGAAGCTGAGGCCTAGAGAGTTAAATGACTTATTCAAGGTAATGCTAATAGTGAGAAGGAGAATGAGATTGAAACCCAGTCCTTCAGATTTCAAAGTCATTGTCCTTTATTACACTCAGCTTCACTGTTGGGACTTTGTATTCTGCTGTGGTAGCATAGTATCTAGCCATCCTTAAGACTTTTGGGGTTCCAGGTGTAGTAAGTTGATTAGGGGAGTTCTCAGTTCAGTGAGATAAGCACAAAAGGAAGTGAGCCTTTGTTTCTGGCTTTGATCATTTCTCCTTATTATGAAGGATGAAGATATTACCATCTGATCTGTTATAGACCCATTTTTAAATTGCTTTGGGGATGCCAATCGTTGCCATTGTAGAATTAACACTTATGGGGAGAGTGATCCCTTTATGCCGAATTTATAACAGTAAATCTTTAACTCCTTCTTTGGCCTCTTTTCTAAAAATATTTTCTTTGGAGAGTCCTCAGAATTGGAAAAAAAAAACATAAGTGGCCATTTACTGTAACCAATACCCCAAATAGAATCCTCATGATAACTTTCCATCCAGCCTTTGCTTTATTTATGTTCTTCAAGGAGGAGAAACCAACTGCTTACTGGTCCAGCCCATTCTACTTTTAAATGGGAAACATACCATGGTGGCTTCTTCTGATAATCATTTGGGTAGGGGAGTGGGTTAGCCACAACCCACCCACCCTTCTCCACCCCCAGCCCAAATACCCAGATTGTAATGATGGAAAGTAAAGGGGAGATAATGTAGGATTAAAGTATATGGAAGGATGTGGTCATGCCTGGTGATCACCTTATAAAATGTGAACAGGTTTCTTCTGGATTGAGCAAGTAGGGGAGCTTGTTCATTGGCTAGGGACAATATTGACTGTGCCCTTGGGTGGCCCTTTCAAGATAGTGGGCCAAAAATAAGACAAGAATCGCTCAAGATCGTTCAGTCCAAGGAAGTCCGGGCAGGAGTCAGCAACCAAGAAGGAACTCAGATTCCATTAGAGAGAAGCCCTAGAAAAGCTGAGTACGATGGGAAAACATAAGAGCAGGCAGAGGCAGACCCCTTTAGGAGCAGCCACTTGGAATCTGATAGTGAGGCTCTGTGGTCTGATTCGGGATGAATTATGAGGAGACAAAGGATTTCAGCGCAAGAAAATAATGGAAACGGCTCTTTGGGAATTAAAATGTGATAATAATACATAAAGGTACCCTAAAAAGCTCATAAAGGTTTATAGAAATTCAAGACAATATTGTTGCTCTCTCGGGCATCTATAATTTAGCCTTAAATAATGGAAACTCCTTGAAGGCAGGGATATTTGCTTATGGCTCTGTATCTCTGGGCATCTGCTGGTTTGGGGCTTGGTACATAATAATCGCTTGAATATCTAATGGATGATTACCTGACCTTGAGAGTGCTTGTGTGTCTTTAAAAACTGTTATGTAAGAAAAATCACTTATAAATAGGTATTTGAAATTTGGCAAGTGGTGTGTGGTCATTTATCTCACACAGGGGAGGCAAGCAAGCCCAGCTGAAGTAGCAAGGTACCCTGAGGGAGAGACAGAAGGCAACATGGGCTAGGCAAGTCAAACCATTGACGCCACCTTAACCACCATCTCCTCTCCAGACCCTGATGGAGACAACTTGGAGACCCAGAATCTGAGAGTCTCAGAAATAACAATCCTTCTGGCTCATTGCCCTCAGCCATCATTCTGGGAAACAAACTGTGAAAATGTAGCCTCAGAGCTACTCCTAAAGGTGATATTGTTACAGGTCCAGAGGTCAAGAAAATTCTTGCACCAGTGGCCTTGAAACTGTCAGCGGCTCAACGTCCAAAGTTGACATTTTGATGCTGCACCCTAAGCACCATGGGGCTTTCCATCTGTCTTGTAGTGGAAACCTTCCATATATATTATCTCTCTTTTTAGAATGTGAGCTCCTTAAGAAAAAGGACTGACTTACTTTCCTATTTATATCCCCCAGCAGATAGTACAGGGTTTCACATATAGTAAGTACCTAATAAATAATTTTTTTTCATTTATTAATTTGGGGGACTTTTTCAGTTTTCAGTTGGGTATCTGTAATACCACAAGGTACTACATGGTATATATATATATATATAT
>NC_058130.1:40659936-40670444 GCF_016433145.1 Gracilinanus agilis | reverse complement strand
AGAACCGGGTGGGGAGTTCCCAGGCCAAAGGGAAAGGGCCTGGGGGGGGGGGGGGGAAGAAGGAGGGGGTGGGGCTGGATAAGAGAGAGGATTCCCGAAGAGAGCTACTCCCGTAGGGGAAAGGGAGACAGAAGGGAGATGGGGCACTCGCTTCAAGTTTGGAGTGGGGAATGCAACTGGAAGGCAGGAGGTGTTCTTCCTAGTTAGATGTGCGCAGAGGAGGCGTCGACCCGCCCCAGACCTTCTGGAAATTGGATCTGGAGAAAGGCACTTGGCAAAGAGAGAGTCCGGAAGCCCCAGATCTTTCAGTTAAAAATACGAAATATTAAGGTGATGGAGAAAGCGAGTTTCTACCGCAGAACTGAAATGGTCCACGAATCCTTTCCCATCTTCTCAAATCGTATTCTCTCTTCCCATTATTCCCTTTTGTCTCTTTGCCTCTCTTGCAGTCTCTCATTTCAAGCTCCGCGGAGCATAAATAGTTAGGTTCCTATCCTCCTGATCTGTGCTGTTGAGCAACTTTCTAGAAGTTTGGGAGAATTCTGTTTATCCACATTCTTCGGGTATACATCTTTCAAAGTTCACGCTACCTCGTAAGGACTGTAGAGTTCCTCCATTTGGGAGGAATTTTATTTTATTTTTATCTTTTTGAAGACATTGACAGTTTGGCCTGGAGAAAATGACTTCTGGAAGTCAGAAACACCCCATTCAGTGGGTAGGGAATTAGCACGGGGTATAGGGTGAAAAAAGGGGGCTTTCTAGTTGTACCTGCTTGGACAGTGGGAATGTGGGGGAAATAGGGCAGCTGCAATTTCTTCTCTCTGTGGATCTCAAGCAAAAGAAGATAAAGATAATGTTTCATGCCAACTGTGAAAACACGAATCCACAAAGGCTTTAGAAAAAATCTTATCAGCCCTTTCCCGTATGGCCAAGGCTCTGGACTGTGGTTTTAGACTCACCTTCACCCATATCACCTTTTATTTGTTTATTTATTTATTTGTTTATCTATCTATCTATCTATCTATCTATCTATCTATCTATCTATCTATCTATCTATCTATTTATTTATTTATTTTTATTTTAAACCCTTAACTTCTGTGTATTGACTTAAAGGTGGAAGAGTGGTAAGGGTAGACAATGGGGGTCAAGTGACTTGCCCAGGGTCACACAACTGGGAAGTGTCTGAGGCCAGATTTGAACCTAGGACCTCCCGTCTCTAGGCCTGGATCTCAATCCACTGAGCTACCCAGCTGCCCCTATATATTTATTTTTAACTGTAATACCTTCCCATTCCAATAAATGGTCAACCTGACCCCTCACTTATTTGTATAGTAGGATACTTAAGGAGCTACTTTCCCTTCTAAGATGGAAATAGTCACTTTTTAAATTGCTTGAAAAATTTCAGAAGCTGGTAATGACACATTTCAGGCAATTAAAATCAACCAGAGCAATTCTAGTGATCTATTCTCAGGTCTGTTACTCATTCAGATGGGTTCAGTAAATGTAATGTTGGCAGAAAGCAGCAGTGATTACTGGTAGTTACTAAATCTGATATATTTTGTGAATGTTTGAGAATTTAACTCAGTGGAATGTCTTTTGTAAGTTACTCTAGCCAAAGTCTCCACAATCCAGTATCTGTTTTTACAAGCTTAAGTCCTTCAAATTCCATGAGGATGTGAGGAATGAGACTAGCACATGTATGGGGCATGACTACCATGACTGCATGGAGGTGCGAAGGGAGTAAGAATTTTATTATGCACCTACTACGTGCCAGGCTTAGCACTGTGCTAAAAAAGCACTTTATAAATATTATCTCATTTGATCTTTGTGGCCATGGGAAGTAGGTGACATTATCATACCCATTACATAGTTGAAGACACTCAGGGCAGACAGAAGTTGAAGGATTTTTCCAGGGTCACAGAGCTAGTTAGTGTCTGAGGCCGTATTTGAACTCAGATCTATCCTAACTTTGGACTCAGGGCTCTATCCACTGTACGTGGTTGCCTGAAAGGGTTAAGGAATAGGGAGCAAACTAAAGTCACTAAATAGTGAGTATTGAGGGAGAAAATATGACATAAAATAAGAAAAGTAAACGGGAGCCATATTTTAAGGCACTTTCAAAGCCAGACTGAGAATTTTGTGTTTTAGTTTAGAAGCAGAAGAATAAAGATATTGTTCTTAGGTTCATAGACTTAGAGCTTTTAGTGCCAAACTGAGAATTTTGTTTTTTATTCTAGAACCAAGAGAATGAGGATATTGTTCTTAAGTTCATGGACTTAGAATTGGAAGAGAGAACTTACAGGTTGGATGAGATCAGAGGTGCCAAACCCACAGCCTCATGTGACCTCAACACTTTTAAGTATGTCCTGAACCCTATTAAAATATAATTGGGAAGTAGCTAACAAAATAAATCAAAATACAACAAAATATAGTTAATATAACGTTTGAAACTTAAGTCAATGTACACCCCTCAAGGATCCTTGGGTACAGTTTCTTGGTCTTTGTTGCTATTCAAGTTTGACACCTCTGATAAAATAATCTTTTATTTTTATAGATGAGAAAAATTAGACCCAATGTTGATATAGCATCATGGTCAGTATCACACAGGTAATAAATTATAATATTTGATTTGAATATAATACTAAGTCTTCTGACTTCAAATTCAGCACCATTTCATTCACACCACGCTCCTTCCCCTAGAAATAAGTTTTAGGATTATCAGTGCTGGGCTGAAGATGGAATTGGAAGAGAGAAGATGTAGATAGCTTAACTAAGTTTTGAGAAGTAAAGAAAGCTTTTGAAGATAGCTGCTTTGGGAATAATGACAAAATTATTTGAGTCTTCTGAGCTCTCTTCATACCATTATAATTCATTAACTGCCACCAATCAGTACCAAAGACCACCACAGCCGCTGGAGCAGAGATAGACAACAAGACTCAGTAGTGAGTCTTTTTATATCCCCAGTGTGTGGCACTGAGTAGGTGATTGATAAATATCGATTGGTTGATTGATTGGGAGCTCATGACTTTCTTGGTTATCTCCATGTTGCTCATAAACATGACCAGTTCTATTCCCATATTCATTTCCTTCTTGCACCCACTCTGGATATGCCATAGAAGTAGCAGCAGCCAAAGAATGGGAAAGTCCTGTGGAAACCAGTGTCTGAGGAGTAAGTCATTTCAGAAGGAGAAACAAAAATTATATGATTTTGGAATCCATCTTCCCATGTTATTCAGATATTCTTTCTTTAATCTTTCCAGATAGTTTCTTCACTCATTTTTCAAAAACCCATGAAATCTTCTATTGGTATATGATCAACCACCCTTAGCACACATATACCTTGAACCCTAAAATTACAATATTCTTGTCTGGTACCTGGTACGTCCATGAATCAGCCAGTCAGCATGGGTTCAGATAACAAGATACTAGAAGTAACCATGAAAGGCTTACAAGGCTACAGATCTTTTTTGAAGAGCAAACAGGAACAACTGGAAATCAGTCTGTCCTTCCTGTCCCGCAACACTCCCATCTAGCAGTCTCTCATTAGCTTTGAAAAGGCAGCTCCATGAAGCACAGCTTTTCCAGAGCCTTAGATCCTCCTCCGATGAGATATTCTCTGGGCTGCATCAATAAAAAGCACAAGGTTGTTGTTGCTGCAAGAATGTTGCTGCAATGATGTGGGGAACCATTGGTTTTTATATGTCAAAGAAGGGATGATGGGAAGATAAGGGCAGGGGCCACAGGATAAATCTCCCAGAGAGATGGACTTTGGGGGGAGAAATTTCTTCAAGGCATCTGTGGTGTAGATAAGAGGCTAAAACAAAATATGATAATACCTGATAACCTGAAGAAGAAGGTCTTTCTCAGGGGGTCTGCTAGAACTGAGAATGAGGGGTGATTTTGCCTTCTAGTATTTGGATTGTGGACTCATACCTTTCTGAACCAGTCCATGAGCTTCCAATCTTCCTGTGTAGCAGTCAGTCAGCCCAATAGCATGTTAAATATCTATTGTGTGCCAGGGACTTGGAGTACAAGAAGGGCAGCTCGGTGGCCCAGTGGATAGAGCTCCCAGCCTGTAGTCAAGACAACTTGAATTTAAATACAGCCTCAGACACTCTGTAGCAGTGTGACATGGGGCAAGTCACTCTACCTAGTTAGCCTTAATTTCTTCATCTGTAAAAAAAGCTGGCGAAGGAAATGGCAAACTGCTTCAGTATCTTTGCCAAGAAAACCCCAAATGGGGTCACAGAGAGTAGAATACACCTGAAAAAGACTCAACAACAGGAATACAAGTGAAAAAAAGAAGAAATAATCCCTATACACGAGGAGCTTTCCTTTATCTTTCAGTAGTAGCTACATTTATTTTTCATCTTCATCTTTTCCCGAGGCATCTTCCTCTTCCCTCTGTCAAGCCTAAGTTGTAGGTAACCAACAATCAAATGCCTAGATGACTGCCATATTACCTACTAAATATGAACTGGAGAAGAAGTGGAACAGTATGTTATACTGGAAAGAGAGAGGATGCTTATTCAAACCTACCTTAGTTATTCTGGCCTTTGAGCTAGTTTATACTCTTGGCCAAAATAATATATACTGACCTCAGAAACAAGAAAAATCAATCAGAGACCTCATTAAGCAGTAAGTGTTGGCATGTGGACAAAAGATAATAGCATTCAATTTAAGCTTTTTTTTAAATTTAGATTTTTAAATGAGTCCAGAGACCTCATGAAAAAATAGGATTATGAGTGAAATTTTTAATTCTTCAATTGACCCGTGATCATATTAGCATAGATGTTCCTTGCTCTCATACAGATCCTGACTCAATAGTGCTTTCTTATCCTGTGTAATTCTTACATCATCTATCTCTAAATTCTTGATACTAATGAATTACTGAACATGGTGGAGGCCTTCCTTTGGTTCTTTTACCATTTTAAGTTCAAGCATAGGCTATTATTCTTCCATGATACATAAGTTAACTATTATAGCTTACTTAGGCTATTTGACTGTTTAGCTAGATGTTGCTGTGGTTTGTGTTTAGCTTGGGGTTCAAATCTAGCCTCAGGCATTTATTATCTCTGTGACCTAGGGCAAATTAATGAACTTTTCCCTGCCTCAGTTTCCTCATCTAAGAGATGGTGATAATAATTTCACTTAACTCCCAGCCCTTAATTCCCAGGGTTGATGCGAGAAGGTCATGCTTGTGAAGCCCTTTGTAAACCTAAAATACTGTCTAAATCATGATGATGATGATGATGATCATCATCATCATCATGATCATCATCATCATCATTTTATTCCCTTTCCTCATCAGGTATATTTTTCATAATTTTTGTATCAGTTTTCACTGTCAAGTCATGATTGGTTATAATTGGCAGCCTAATTACACCCACCACGTGTCTTCAGGTGAGAAAATATGCATGAAAAGCATTCATTATTTCTATTGTGGCATGAAGCTGGACAAATAGCCCATCCAGTTAATTCACAAATCAAGATATATCTCTTCAGTTTGTGCTGCAGATAGACAGCTTCCTGGGCTCTGCAGTGAATAGGGAGAGGAGATTTGTTTACAATTCATTTGAGCAAATGATTAGCCCTTTTAGTAACACTAAGCTGTTTTTTGTCAACAGAAGTCCATCTATTTGACACCAGGACTCTCTTGATGTGCAGCTAGGTGGCTCAAGGGATAAAAGGCCAGGGCCTGAGTGGGGAAGACACACTACCTGTGACTTTGGTCAAGTCACTTAACCCTGTTTGCCTCAGTTTCCTCATCTGTAAAATGATCTGGAGAAGAAAATGGCAAACCACTCTAGTATCTTTGCCAAGAAAACCCCAAATGGGATCACGAAAGTTGAACACAACAAAAATGGCTAAACAACAAAATTTTCATGGTAATGCTATGTAATTATGACTCGTGGAACAATTAAGTGTCAGAAAGATCAACATAACCAATCAACCAAAGGGCATTTTAAATATGCAACAATGTGTAAATTAATTTAGCCTGTTTCTCCAAGATTACTCAAACTGTCCCTTTTGAAAGGTCAGCTGATATTTAGACTATTATATGTGTAATTAGTATTGGCAATATCTATTTTAAATAGAGTAAATTAAATGTAAAATATACTTACTAAGAATTCTGTAATATACAAGGTGTTATGCTTGGTACTGTGTATACCAATATATAATATATAAAATACATATATATATATATATCATAGCTTCTGCTTTTGAGGTTTTTATCAACTGAGGAGCTGGGGAAGAGGATTAAGCAGAGATAATTATCCTGCAAGGATAAGTAAGATGTGAGCAAAGAGGTTTAGTTGGTAAGATAAATTTGTTGAGTGAGAAATAACTTTATCTTGGGAGAGAGAAGGGGGGAAGGATGTTAGCTTCATGAACTTGAATTTGGATTGTGTCTGACAGGAGAGAAAGAATATCAACAGATGAAGATTAGAAAGAGAAGAGAGGAATCCAATTTTATACAATGTTTAGTGTGAACAGAGGCACAGAGAAAAAGAGATAAGGACAAGAGAAAGAGAATAATTATTTAAGAACATATAACTAGAACTTTGAAGAAAAAGGAAAATAGTATTGTATAAGGCTAGATAGTCATTGGTTAAGCAGTCAGTTTGAGTAGAAGAATGACTGTAATCTTAGAAGTGCCTTAAGATTTAAAGATGGAAAAAATGGATCATAAAGGGGATACCTTGAAATAATGCAGACCATTTAGGGAGTAATTGTAATTGTTAAAATAATGGGGGGGGGAACAAAATTGTATGCAATAATATTGGTGAAAAGGATCCAATTGTGAGAAAAATTCTGAGGGAATCAATCCTTAGAAGCTGATTGAGTACCATGGTTAGTGGAGAGGGTTGAACTGATGATGATGCCAAGTCCATACATGATCTTGAAGTATGGTGGTACTATTAAAACAAATACAAAGAAGCATGTTCAAGAACAATAGGAGAGAGGAGAAGATAATTAGTTCAAATTTGAACACATTGAGTTTGAGAGTCAGTGGGTCATATAAATGGGATTATACTGCAGGCAGCTGGAAATCACAACTCTAGCACTAGGGAGAGTTTCTAGGTGAAGCTATAGATTTGAAAATCATCTGCATCTAGGTGATAATTGGTGGAATGATAGTAAATGTGATACTCAAAAGAAACACCCTTCTTAGCTTTATTTCTTATGTGAATTTTTTTCTGTGTAAGAAATATGTGTCTTGTTTCACAACATGAACCGAAAATAAGGAACTATGTATTATATGATAATATATATATATACACAAACTGTATCATATTACCTGCCTTCTTGAAGAGGGAGAAGGACTGGAAAGGAGAGGAACAAAATGAGACATAGATTTTTGGATATAACTCCTGTGAGAATTTGTTTCTCTTGGATAAGCATATTACAATTTATTATATACTTATAACAAATCATATGTATCATATTATTGTTATATTGCGTATTATACGTTATATATGTCATATATTAAGATATAGCAAGGTAAAAAATAATACTTTAGCTCATCTTCACATTTCCTGGTTAGAAACAATATGGGATAATTGGAAAAAGAATAGAGAAGAAAATATTGTTTAGATAAAAATAGAAGCATTCAATTAAATTCAGCAATCACAAATGAACTTCATAGTTGTTGATGATAGATACCAAGTCTTAAATGAAAGAATCTTTACTGCTCTCAAGGAGCTTACTTTCTATTGGAGGAGACAATATGATATTTTTAGTTTCAAGGAATATATTAAGTGGGAGAGAGACCCTGTGACCCCTTTGCTGCCAATCTGAATTTCTTCCCCTAACTTCCTTATCACAGATATCTAACAGTCTAGTTTAGTTTGAACATTCAATGGTGATATGGAATAACATGAAGCATGGCTGAGAAAGTAGGTGGGATTAAAAATTGTGTAACTACTTAATAGAGAGGCTATTAAGATTTAACAATTTATCCTATGTACAAAAGGGAACTGCTAGAGGCTTTTGAACGGGGACTGAAGTGATTAAACCTATGTTTTATGAAGATTATTTTTATTAAGTATATGAAAAATGGATGGAAAATGGAAGAAACATTAGAAAGATGTGTTCAATGACTATTCTAAGACTATTTCTGTCTTTGACATCGTTGGAATATCATAGATGAATACATACATTCATAAAATTCTTCACTCCATCCCTGGCCAGTAATCTGTATTCTCTGTATTTTAATCTGTAGTCCAGAAATCCAAAATCCATTAAAAAATATCATTTCACGTTGCCCCCCCCCAGCCCCTTTCTGCGTCAGTGATTTTAGGAAATAGTATTTAGCAAAACACAACCTGTCCCTGGGGTCTTCCATTTCTTGTCTGAGAATTAACAATCTTGGAAAATATCTTCTTCTGCCAGTAACATGTAAGGTGGTTTGAATTTTCTGAAATGAGTAAAATAAATCCATTTGTATGATTCTTGGGAGCATATTTGTTTATCTTGGATAACTCATAGGGAAAGCAACAGGACTGCTTTATTCTTGTGTATTTGTGGTTGTTCAGTTGTTTCTGTCTTAACTGACACTTCCTGAATCCTTTTGAGATTTTCTTGGCAAAATACTGGTTTTCCATTTCCTTCTTTGGTTCATTTTACAGATGAAGAAACTGAGGCATACTAGGTCAAGTGACTTGCCCTGTGTCACACAGTCACTAAGTGTCTGAGGCTGGATTTGAATTCAAATCTTCTTGACTCCAGGCCTGGCATTCTATCCACTGTGCCTCTAGCTGCCTATACCTTGTCATTAGAAAAACAGAATTCTGTCCCACACATTTTAAGCAGTAGGCAAGAAACTGTCACTTTTCTTCTCTTTTTTCCCTGACCCATAATAAGTCTTTCACTCAATACATTTTATACCTGCTGTCTCGTTTTTAGAGGGCAAGTAGCTACTTTCTTCTCCTAGCATTTTGCTGCCTCTTCTTTAGAATAAGTTTCAAAGTTAATTCTTAACTACAAGTATATAGCTGTCCTTTCCCCTTCTCTTCTTCCTCCACTCCTCTGTTTGACATTCTTTGAGTCAACCACATTCTGACAAATAGAGACTCCCTTCAGACACTTCAGATTTTCATTTTCCTTCTATTGAAAAATTCTTTCTGTTTTTTTTTTCCCAAGGAATAGTTCTTTGTTCCTGATAATGTAGCGTATGGAGAGACATTTCTCAAGACTGTTTATTTTCTAGGACAGAGCCTACATTATAAACATAAATATTAGTCATTTGGCTGTGGAAGACATAAAAATATCACGAATATCATTCAATACAAGCCATGCAGAATGCATTCCCTTCTCCATACTGATGGAAATGGGCAGCTTTTTTTTTTTTTCTACTTTCTCTTTCGGGGTTTTGGAAAGAGAGATGTTAGATTTCTAAATGCAGTCCTTCCACTGTCATCAGTGAAAACAATTGTTTTTTTTTTTTTTTTAACAGAACTCTTCTAATTTCCATCTGTTTATAACTCTTCCTCCAGTTTTATCTTTAAATATATTTTGGGTGATCTGACTTAATTGAATCTCATAATAGTTTTTTTTCCAAACATTTATTAATATTCATTTTTAACATGGTTACATGATTCATGCTCCTCCTTTCCCCTTCGCCCCCCCGCACTCCCCTCACCCATGGCCGATTGCGCATTTCCACTAGTTTTGTCCTGTGTCCTTGATCAAGACCAATTTCCAAATTGTTGGTAGTTACATTGGTGTGGTAGTTTCGAGTCCACATCCCCAATCATGTCCACCCCAACCAATGCGTTCAAGCAGTTGCTTTTCTTATATGTTTCCTCTCCTGCAGTCCTTCCTCTGAATGTGGGTAGCGTTTACCATAAATCCCTCAGAATTGTCCTGGGTCATTGTATTGCTACTGGTACAGAGGTCCATTACATTCGATTTTACCATAGTATATCAGTCTCTGTGTACAATGTTCTTCTGGCTCTGCTCCTTTCGCTCTGCATCAGTTCCCGGAGGTCTCTCCAGTTCGCCTGGAACTCCTCCAGTTTATTATTCCTTTTAGCACAATAGTATTCCATCACCCGCATATACCACAATTTGTTCAGCCATTCCCCAATTGAAGGACATACCCTCATTTTCCAATTTGTTGCCACCACAAAAAGCACAGCTATAAATATTTTCGTATAGATCTGTTTATCTATGATTTCTTTGGGGTACAAACCCAGCAATGGTACGGCTGGATCAAAGGGCAGGCATTCTTTTATAGCCCTTTGAGCATGATTCCAAATTGCCAGCCAGAATGGCTGGATCAGTTCACAGCTCCACCAGCAATGCATTAATGTCCCAATTTTGCCACATCCCCTCCAACATTCATTACTCTCCCCTTCTTTCATTTTAGCCAATCTGCTAGGTGTGAGGTGATACCTCAGAGTTGTTTTGATTTGCATTTCTCTAATTATTAGAGATTTGGAACACTTTCTCATGTGTTTATTGATACTTTTGATTTCTTTACCTGAAAATTGCCTATTCAT
>NC_058130.1:40566156-40634937 GCF_016433145.1 Gracilinanus agilis | reverse complement strand
TCCTTCTCCTTCTCCTTCTCCTCCTCCTTGTCTTCCTCGTCCTCCTTCTCCTTCTCTTCCTCCTCCTCCTCCTCCTTCTTCTCCTTCTCCTCCTTCTCCTTCTCCTTCTCCTTCTACTCTTTCTTTCATGTTCTTGTTTTCTTGTTCTTCTTCCTTCCTCTTCTGTCTATTGATGCTACTACTACCACTCATCATCATCATCATAATCATCATCATCATCATAATAATAATAATAATAAATGTATGATATATAACATAATCTAAAAAGTAACACAATGTAGTATACAATACAATTACTACAATTGGTAATAGAAATGATAGACAAATATAACATGTGGAATCACTTTCCCCCAGTAGAATCCTTTGCTATTGAAAGCAGGAAATGTTTCATTTTGTCTATGAATCCCCAATGTTTATAATAGTGCCTGGCACATAGACAGTGCCTCATAAAAAGTTTGTTGAATTGAACTGGAATTAATTCCTGCTAAATTTTCTGTTTTAATATTTGAAGGCTATTTTTTGGAAGGCAGTACAATTAACATATGTAGCTCTTACTAAATATGCCTCTGTACAAGACAGGATAAAGTGCACCTGAACATGATTTCCTCTTGAACTAAACAGCTTGAGTCCTAAGATTACATGAAAAAGAATTACGCTTTCACTCCAAAGAAGCATCTTGAATACATTGCTGCATTGATGTAACAGAAAGAAGGCGAATGAAAACCATGAAATTGTGAACTATAGTTGTTTGACAGGATAAAAGATAGAAATAAGTAGTTTATTTTTTAGAGATGTTGGGAGAAAAATTGAAACAGATAATTGAAGCAAACATTCTGAAAGAATTCTTTATAATTTTTAAATCAGAGATGTTTGAGAGCCAGCAGGTAGATGTCACTGAGCTAGTTATTATAAGCATGTGTAGGTTGAATATTTCACAGTGCCTTAGGGCTACTCACATTTACATATCAGAAACATACTTTTCATTACAATAGGCTACTATAGGGGAGAGAATGCTTGGAAAAGATGGTGGGTTGGTGTAAAGGTTTGGGGAAGGTAGCTGGAATAAAAACATCATAAATATCAGAGTATATGGTGGTAGGAACTATGGCTTATGAACTGATCCAACAGGCTAAAAACATTTTGGTTATTGGGACAGGAAAGAGCCTTGAGAGGATCGACTGCCTCAGAAAGAGTCATGTTAGAAAGCTAGAGAGGAGGGAGCACGATATTGAAATTTGTACTATCCTCATGGAGCTCTCTCTTTTTAGAAATTGCTCCAAATTAAAAAAAAATAAGATTTCTTCTAAAACTAAAACTTATCTAGTATAATTTATAAAGCTCTATAATAGTCCAAGTTCTTAATTATTATGTTTGATCCATTACATAAAGTAGATGTTAATAAGTACTCCCTGAAACAGTGTTCTTGTCCAGGAGACTTTCTTATACTGCTTTCAGAGTGGCACATTGAAAAGAGTCCTGGATTTGCATCCAATGGACTTGGGTTTGAATCTTGACCTTAATGCTTGTGTGATCCGGGACACCAATTTCCTCATTTGCAAAATGAGGCAGTTTAATTAGATAATCTCCAGAGTCTGTTTCAGCTCAGAATCAATGATCACATAATGATATGCTTGTTTAAAAAAAAAGACAAAACAAGTTATTTACACCCCGTGGATTGTAAGAAAACTGACCAGCACAGATTGGAAAATTTTAATGTATTGTAGTCACAGGTTTGCCATTATTAAAGAAGTGACCTTAAATAAATTCAGTTTTGGACTTTAGTTTCTTCCTCATAAAATGAGAGAATTATGCAGCTAAGTGGTATAGTGGATAGTACTGGGGATGTGGAATTAAGAAGATCTGGGTTCAAATCTACCCTCATATCCTTACTAGCTCTGTGAGCTGGCAAGTTACTTTATCTTTGTCTCATTTTCTTCATCCATAAAATGGTGATAATAATAGCATCTACCTCTCAAGGTGGTTGTGAGGATCAAAGGAGGTAATAATTGTAAAGTGTTTAGCACTATAGCTCATAGTAAGTAATATAAAATATTAGGTATTTTATTATTATTATTAAGTGACTTCCAAAGCCTTGTTCAGCTATAATCCTACAACCAGTCAATAAACAATTTTTTGGTACTTAGTATGTGCCAGGTACTGTGCTAAGTGTTGAGGACATCAAGAAAAGCAAAAGAGAAGTGCTGCCCTCAAGAAGCTAATAATATAATTGGAAAAGCTGAAAAAAGCTGAAAAGGTGAGAGGGGTGCATTGGGGAGTGATGAAATCTGGAAGAGTGCAGTCAAATAGGAAATGAAGAGTTGTATCTGTGTACACTATCAAAGGAAAACACTTATGATCATTCATGTTTACCTTTTTAATATTACTCTTGACTCTTGTATATGCTTCTCGGAGTTTCTATATAGTTTTTTTTTCCAGTTAAGAGTTCTTCTAAATCCTCTATTGCATTAAATATCCATTGTTCCTCCTGTAAGATTACACTTCATTTCATAGATAAGTTCTTGAATTTCAGCCTATATTTCTTGATTTCTGCAATATCACGTTCCAAAGTTTTTATTCCTTTATAATTGTGGCTGCTAAGCAATGTGTGATTCTGACTATAATCTTTTAGTATTTAGATTCTTTCTTTCTGAATCTTTGCAAAATTTTTCCTGTGACATGGAAATTCTGGATTTTCATTGGAATTTTCATTTTGGTATTTATTTTAGGAAATGACTGGTTATTCCTTTCTATTTTTGTGTCACCATCTAGTTCTAAGATATTTGGACCATTTTAATATGATTTTTAAAAAATGTGATATTAAGACCATCTTTGGTTATGACTTTTAGACAGTCCAGGGCATTTTAAATGATTTTTCCTGAATCTGTATTGCAATTTTTTTTGCTCTGTATTATACCTTGTATTTCTTTTCCTCTTTCTCCTCTTCGTCCTCCTCTTCCTCTTTCTCATTCTTTATTTTTGTCTTTTCCCTTTGTTTTGATATTGTTGCATCACTGTCATTATGATCTCCTTTTTGTTTTGTTTAGTTTTTCAGGGAGTTTGCTTCTTGGGCAAATTTTTTTTTTAACATTTTGGGCCAAAACATTTATTCCTTTCCAATTCTTTCTTCAATAGTTTTCATTTATTTTCTAGTTTTTTCCCTCTGATTCTTCTCATTTCATTTATACAACTTTAAAAAATTGAAATCTCTTTTTATATCTACTTTAAGAATTCTAATTTAATTTCTTCCCTAGCTGTGTTTTCCTTTTAAGTATTTCTTGAGCTGTTAAGGAGACATTTTTTTTTGAGTTTGTGTCTTGAGAGTCTTTGTCTTCATAAGAATTTTAAATGGTGGGTATTTTTTTGCTTTTTTGATCATTCTTCTAGCTGACTTCCTGACTTTAGGCTTTATTTTTGGGTCAGGCTCTGAACAGATCTGGAGAAGATTCCTGATATGATCCTGGTGTTATCTGTGGGGATAATGAATATTATGTTATTGTAGAATCTCAGGGATAACAGACTGAGGAGCTAAAAGCTCTTAGTGTTCCTCATAAGATCTGATCCAGGATAAAGTCTGATTACTGCACCATTGTCAAACTCTGCAAGATTTGGACCCTGAGTTTGGTTCAGAACAATAGGCCTATTGGCTTATACTACTTGGAGTTTCAAAAGACTGATACAAGACTCAGCCACTATTAGCTAATCAAAACCCTGTTGGTCTAGAGATATGGAACCCTATACTTCTTTTTGGTCTGGGAATCCCATTTTAGTTATTTATCTGCAGGCTTAAGACTGGGTTAGATACTGAAACTAAAAGCCAACTTGATTCCTGGAGTTAAGAGTCATACAGGTGCTATTTGCTTCTGAACTTTCTCCTATTCTACCCACACCTTAGGGTTCAGGACTATACCTCTTTCTGGAATGCCAGCCCTAGGGACAAGTCCCTTTCTCAGTCAGTCCTGGTTTTATGACCCTGACTGGATGCCAGCCCTAGGCGCAAGTCTTATTTTCAGTGAGCCCTGGTTTTATGACCCTGTCCAGGGTGGTTAATGACAGGATTTCTAGTTGACACCAGTTCCTGCATCCTACCCAAGCTTAGACTCCTCTAACTGTGACTTCTACCTCTGGTTTGTATCCTCTCCTTATCTTGCAATGGTTCCTGTGGTGGGGTCTTGGTGTAATCCTGCCCTCAGTGTTTGAAGCCTTCTTTACCTATTTCCCCATGCTGATCTGGTCTGGAAAAATAATTAACTTACTGTGATTTTTTTCTTGAATTTGTCTGATTAGATATGATCTGGCACTTCAAATTCTCTCTGGAGGAGTCTTGTGTATAGATAGTTTGTTGTATTTCTTCCTGCTACCCTACCATCTTGGCTCTACCTTCTTTATTATCTTGAGTGCTCACAAAATTCAGGAAAACTAATGTTTTAACTTTGGAATTCTAAAATCTGGTTCACAACCGAGACATTCTATATGTTGTCTTTCTCAGTGATAGCAGGGACTATCTCCTCTTTTTCTGTTTATATCCCTAGCTTTTAGCATCATTTTGCGCACTGTAAGTTCTTAATAAAAGCTTTTTCATTTATTCATTCAAGAATGAATCTAATCATAAATGGGGATACCATTATTTAAAGGAGAACATATGAAAATGACAAAGATGGAGAGATCATGAATAATTGAAAATAACTTGTTCTGTGCTATTAAAAAATGAAAAATGTATTGAATAAATGAGAGGGAACCATAGGATAATGCTTTGAGGTCATTTTAGTAACACACACATGATGAATTTCATTTTCCTCTTTCAAAAAAAAGTCTTGAAGAAGTATAATAGAATAAGTAATGTTCAGGAATCCAGTTGAAGAATGAGCCCCAGCAGATTTTAACCCAACCACTTGTGAAGTTTGATGTATGTCTGGGAGTTCAAACTTCTAAGAGAGAAATTGCTGATATCACTTGGATTAACGATCTGCTTTAGTATCATCATTCCCATTTTATATAGACCATGAACACATTTGGTAGGCATTCTGCACGAATGTGTCCATTCATCTAAAGCAACATTTATAAGTAATGTTGGAGGAGCTCAGATACTAGGGAACTTACCATTTTTAAACTCTTCTTTGGGATGTCTTGTTCTTGGTATCCAGGTCTTTCTTTAGGGAGGTGTGTTGTTATTGTTGGTTTATTTATTTTGTCTTTGCTTGTTCTTACTCCTACATTATCCCTTTGTCTTGCCTGAACTTTTGAAACTTTGCCTATGGCATAATATGTGCACAGGAAATAAGATTTAGAGGGAGAAAAAGACATATTCCACAGCTCAGAAAAGATTAAAAGTTTTTCAGGAACCTGAGAATTATGGGAAAGAAATCAATTGAAGTTGGGTGTTATTTTGAGAAATGAGGCAAANAGAATTATGGGAAAGAAATCAATTGAAGTTGGGTGTTATTTTGAGAAATGAGGCAAAAAAAGATGGAGAGGAGGGACTTTGAATCCAGAGATATAACACTTATATGTATTTATGTAATACATATACTATACATATGTGTACATATGTATACATATATACATATACATACATTTTCTATTGCAGGCCATTTCTGATTTTCCTCCCCCATATAATTACTTTGTATATACTTTATAGCACTCATTTGTGTATCTATTTGAATGTAATATCCTTGAGGATAGAGATAATTTTAATTTTTTTGTCTATGCTACGTAATACTTTACCTATCATAGTGTCTTGCACTAGTGATGTTAATAAGTTTCTATTTAAGTTAATTGAATTATTTTTGTAGTTTTTGTCTCATTTGGTCCATATATTTGTTTCAGAATATGCCAGCCCTAACAAATCCAGGATTCTATAGTTTATAAGCAATTTTGATTATTCTTGTTGCTATTTTAATGGAATAGCAAAAGGTAGGTTTTTTTTAGTGCTGGATTTACATTTCATCTGTTCAACTTTGTGCTGTCTTTGTGTCACTATTGTCCAGCATAGAATCTTGCACATAGAAAGTTCAGATCTGTTATTTTTCCCATGGAGAGTATTCTCAGTGTGGAAAACCCCTCTACCATTCCTCTGTGAATTGTAGTTTTTGATAGTTGTCTGAACTCCTAATCGAGGATTTAATTTTCCCATAGATCTTAAACTAGTGTGTGTCAGAGGCGACACTTGAATTCAGACCTCCTTGTTTATGAGATCAGCCTCCCTATCTTTTGTGCCATACTGACTTAGAGGAACAATTGACTCTCATTCCATCCATGTACTTTGGGGCTGAGAACTTGTAGTCAGCCAAAACTTTCCGTTTGTGACCTCGAGCAGTGATTAATTCAGATTCCAACCCAAGCAGTGCAAATTTTTCCTACTCAGAACTATTGAAGAGATGAAAAGGGCATGGGGAGGGGGGAGAAAAAATGCAACTTGTGCCATAAAGCTTGCTAGAGGAAAGGAACACAAATTACCTGGGCATAGCCTCACCATCAATAAAGCAGCCACACATGACTGGAGAATAGAATTGTAGTGTAATAACAACTGAATGGAATATGGGAATTTGGGGGAACGGAATGGGGGAATGGGAATGGAACATGGGAATTGTAAAATGGAATCTTTCCCTCACATCTCTCACATTTAAGGTTGTTTTTAGTTTTAATTGACCTTTTATAAATGCAATGTAAAATGGTATCTCCCCTTGTAATAGATTTGGATGCTGTATACACTCAAAAGAGATGAATCTTAGGACTTTTAGAATTTTAATAGCTATATAAAAAAGCTCTCTGCCCTCAAAAATCTCTGTCAACTTGGTATTTCCTAAATGGAATTTATTTCTAGGTCACTAAATTGATTTTTTTTCACTATCATATAAGACTTTGGTATTCTTTGCTTTGGTATTTGTGTTCATTTCATTCAACTTCCCCATATTCTCCTTTGATCATTTTGCAGTTTTCACCTTAAACCTTATGACTTGCTATCCAGTGCAGTCTTTATACCTTGGATCACTTCTAACCTTTTACCAATATTTAATGAGAAAATTTTCCATTTCCTTAAATGTCACATTCATCCCTCCAAGGGTTATATAAGTAAGATTAGACTGGTGCTGCTTTCATATAGTAGAAGGGAGGTTAACAGCTCTCCTCTCCCTCCCTTCTCTTTCTTTCCTAGAGATTATTGTCCTTTGTCATATTTTGTTATTTGGCGCACAGATAATCATAAAACTATTTAAATTCATTTTATTGTTGTTTTAAATTTTACCAAAAGAAGAAGAGCTAGCATTTTTTTAAAAAAAGATGGTTATTTTTAGCCTTTAATGAGAAAAATAGGCATGCACTATACAGCTGTCTGCAAAGGCCTAAGATGAGGTGACAAAGCTTCAGACTAAATGGCAGGAAAAAGAATAAATAGGCTCTGAGAGGGGTAACGAAGGGGAAAAACATGTATTTATTTTGCCCCAGGAGACCTTGTAGAATTGAGTACTTAGCAGGAGGGTGTTAATGAGGTATTTATATAACTGTATATTAATAGAAGGGCAGCTAGGTTGTATAGTGGATAGAATGCCAGACCTGGATTTAGAAAATACTAAGTTCAAATCCAACCTCAGACCCTTAATAGCTGTGTGACTGTGGCAAGATCACTTAATCCAGTTTGCCTTAGTTTCCTCATCTGTAAAATGAACTGGAGAAGAAAATGGCAAATTAATCTAGTATCTTTGCCAAGAAAACTCCTAATGGAATCCCAGAGAGTTCAACTGAACAATCAATTGTGGATGAAGAACTGCCTGAGAATCAAGAAGATTTGTCTCTTACACTATATTAGTCATTTAATTTTTCAGTCCTCTCCAGAAGCGTCAAACTCTGAAACCAGATAAAAATATAATTGGGTAATGTTTAGCAAAAAAAAATACAACATTGATAATGTCAATCTGTGATTTTCTAAGTCAATATGCAGCCTTCTGGTATCCATTTCTATTTGAGTTTGACCTAACTAGTCTAAACATCTTTCTAAGATTAGAAGGTGTCAGTCTTCATCAAGAGAGAGAATTTGCACATTGAGAGTTTTTTGTACCAATGAAATCACAGGTCTGGTCACTATTCCTATAGCAACTAGCCTTCCGGTATTCTAGCATGGTGCCTGGAACATAATAGGTGTTTAATAAATGTTTATTGACTAGTTTGATATGTTGAAGCTACTGGAGAATCACACAGATTGTCCATTTTCACATGACATGATCAGTACGTCTTTTTAAAAAATTCATCCTTTAAGCATTATAAGATAACAGATTAAACACTAGATGGGATCCTAGAAACCATATAGTCCAATCTCCCTTGTTTTATAGATTAGGAAGCAGAAGCCTAGAAAAGTTAAATGACTTTGTCAAATTCAAGATGCATTTGAAGACAGTTCCTCTGTCTTCAACGACAGTGTTCTTTTTCCTTATTGCCTTTCTGATCACAATGAACATGTACTCTACAATTCTCTCTGAGTAATATTCATTTTTTTGTTTCATTGAAGGTGGTTGCTTCATAGATCTCACAGCCATATAACAATGCCAGTAGAACATTTTTCTTAAAAATGGGCCTTCCCCACCCCCCGAATAAAGTCAGTGAAAGACTATTGGAGTCTCCAAAAGGAAGCCCAACTTATATTGCTCCTTTTCAATTCTAGGACTCAATTTACTGTCTAGTTTCAGTCTCTGTCCAAGAAGTATATACCAACAGATACAGGCTGTCCATTCATTTCATAGACAATAAACATTCTACATCCACTTGGGTTTTTGAGTGCAGATAATTAAAAATAACTTTTGGTGAGGTGATGGAGCATATTTAGTAGTCACTGAAATCTTCCAGTATTTACTGTAGTTTTCACAAGGTGATCCACATACAGGAGGATCCTACCCCTTCCAGAGCTTCCTCTTTAATCTTGACTCTCTCTTGGGTTTCTTCCATGACAGGACTGAACATCTTTGGCCATTATGTATTGTCTTTTTTTTTTTTTTTTGCATGTGATATGTACATACCCCTTGTGTAATAAACTTTATAAAATTATAATACTTGCAGTATTTGGATATTAATTTTTATTCTTACACCCTTGTGGTGTGGAAACACATGGAAGAGAGTTACATCAGATAGGGATGGACAGGTATAGTTGAGTTGTGGTCTTCAATTGGTGACTGATTCATTGGATATCTTCAAAGAAAGATCAAATGACCAAAACTAAAGTATGCCATAGTGTGAATTCAAGTATGTGTTCTATTAGATGGTTATGCTATACTCTTTCAAACACTTAACTTATGCTATTATATTAAGACTACCATGTAGTTTTCAAATAGAAGCTATAATAGAGTAAATGGATAAAATCAGTTAAAATAGGATGAGGGAGTTAAGTGGGGAGAGTAAAATTAGAAGACCAATATTTAGATAAGCAAATATGGAAAGTGAAGATGGTCACAAAATTGACATTTAGATGAGTGTTGTTTTGTGTTTTGCTTGCATATGTAGCATATGAAGTTTATTTACAAATGAAAACTGCATTTTCCAAGTGAACCATTATACCTTAAAAATAATATAAATGCATGTATTAAGTGATAGATATTCAAGATTTTCTTTTGTTTTTAAGTTTTTTTTTCTGAAGTCTTCTGTGTTCCAATCATCCAATTACAAAAAATCAAAAGTCTATATATGGGCTTTGATTAGTTTGGAGAACTCACAATTTGAAAAAGCCCTTTGCCAATGGAAATTGGCAGGTGTTGATAGTCTTAGAGAATGAACTAAGTGACTAATCAATTCTCACATAGTCCGGATATTCAGAGGCAAGACTTGCCTTCTGGCCTTCCTATGTCCAAGGCCAGTTTCATATCCATGGTACCATACTGTCTCATCTACTACCCTATTAAGAAGATACCAGAATAATGAAGTTTCCTTAAGGAAAAACCTTTCTAGCCCTTGTGATAGAAGCTCAACCATTTCTAAGTAATACAGAAGTCAAACATAATTTCTAAAATCCAGAACAAGTGAGATGTAATTAGTAATTTAGTGGATAGAGCACAAAATTTGGAGACAGGATCTGAGTTTAAATGCTGACCATGTCACTTTATTGCCTATGTGGCATTACTGCTTACTTCGCCACTCTGAGCCTCTTTCTTCTCATCCAGATTGAAATCTGTCTGTCTTTCTTTTGAACTGGTCTTCCCTGTCTTGTTCAGGTTTGAAGAGCAGTGGCCACTCATGGGATCCATCCCACTGCTGACTCATCTGTTTAAGACCTGAGACAGTTCACTGCTTCTTAGGTAACCTGCTGGCCCACTAGTTTCAGAGCTTCATATTGGTGCTGAAAATAGGGTAGGTAGCCTCTGGCTCACCTTTAGCCTTGTAGTAGGTAGGCATTCCCAAGCTCAAATGATCCATCTACTTCAGCCCTTCCGTTAGTAGGTGTTGAAATCTATAATTCTATGACCCTAAAATCAAATTTCTTCATATAATTTGGTTTGTTAAGGTATTAAGCAAAGTGAGTATATTTACCAAGGACTTAATGTCCAGCTTTGTGAAGTGATGTTTGACTGCTCCAGGATAGTAAGCAGTGTTTAGGAATTAAAATTTTAGTTACCTAAAAACTTGACTAGAATTGACATGATTTGAATTTTCATTTTAGTCTCTTTCCTCTGCTCCCCTATCCAGGTATATGCCTTTGCAATCAACATTTTCCAGTGTACTTTTTCTTTACTAGTGTACTGTTTCTGTGCTTAAATCTCCAATCATCATGAAATACTTAATATATTTTACCTGGATTCCTCTTACTTTTTTTTGAAGACACTTTGCTATTGTTTTCTCTTCTCATGCAAAACACAATCCTATCTTGCAGTCGACATGAAAGATAAAAATTTGCCCAGAAAAATTATAAATTTTGGATGAATGCATTCTCCCAGCAACATCTATCACTTACAAAAAAGCTTGATTTAGTCTTTTATGTATTTATATAACTATAGTCATTATGCATATTATTTTCCTGGTTCTTCTTATTTTATTATGCATCTGTTCATAAATCAGTTCCCATGCTTCTAAATTTTTCACATATTTTAATTTTGCAGAACTTTCTCTTATTTTTCATATTCTACAAATGTTTTAGATGTTTTCCAATTGGTGGGCACCTACTTTGACTCCATTTCTTTGCTAATACAAAATCATTGTAATGAATAGTTGGCTATACATGATAACTTTCTTTCAGTTTTCAAAACTCTTTGGAAGTATTTATGATTTATTCATATCCACATCAACTGAGTAGTAAATCAAGGTATTCACATTTGTAGAGGATTTAAAGTTTCCAAAATTCTTTTCTAAAAATAATCCTGTGAAATATGTAGGACTATTATTGTACTACTCATTTAACATTATGAAAGAAAAACTTCATGTATTTGAGAGACTTATCCCAAAGTGCATACAGATAATGACAGATCACCAAACTTTGTAAATGGACAACTCTTTCTACCAAGTCCGTTTTTTTTAGCCCTTACCTTCTGTCTTAGAATCAATACCAAAACATTGGTTCCAACCTAAAGGGGCAATTGGGATTAAGTGACTTGCCCAAAGTCACACAACTGGGAAATGTCTGAGCCCATCTTTGAACCTTGGACCTCAATCACTACAGCCTGGTTCTCAATCCATTGAGTCACCTATCTACCCCTACTATGTCTTTTAATTGGTCTATCCCTCCACAAATTAAGTCAGTCTTCTAGCCATAATTAGCCCTTTATATGGCTACCTATAATGTCTTTTGAAATTACTCCACCATCTATTTGTTACTCTTTGTTACTCAAAGTTTGTCAATTCCTTAAATATTGGTGAGGTTTCAGACTATGAAAGATAACACTCAGTTTAACTGTGTAAAAAGGAAAATCCAGCTTTTCTTTACAGCACAAGTTAAATTTTTCTTCAAAAGGTTTTATACATCTCAGAAAAAAATAGTTTCAGGGAAGAGAAAACAAAGAAACAAACATTTGAATCTATAAGGAGAGAAGTCGTAGGAGAGGTGGATTGACTAGAAGATAGTGTGAGAAGGATTGCATGGAAAGGAGCAGCTGTAGTGGAGGGGGGAGGGATGTTGAAAGTCATTCTCCCTGAAAAAGTAATCGTGGGACCATCCATTATCGAGTGGTGAGCTGCATTGGAATGTTCAGCTAATCAGGCAATCTAATTGACTGAACATCTGCAACTGCTTTATCATTATCCTCAGATGGGTATTATTGCTCTGCCTGCCAGTACAGTTTAAGTATCTCTTAGCCTTTCCCATCTCAACTTAGTCTGGGCCTTACATTTCTACTTTTTTTTTAAATGGTATTTGACCTAAACCTAAAAATTCAGGTCAGCAGCTGGAAAGGTGAAATACGGAGCCATTAAAAAAAAAATCCTTTTGAACCATTTTGAAAAAAGAATTGGAAAAAGGGTTCCATGTCAAAGCTGAGCAGTGGAGAAGGCCGATAGTCCTCATTATGGTCGAGTATTGTGTTAAAATAAGATATCCTTCCCCTCTTGGGCATTGTGCTCCACCATCAGATGCACAGAATCGGTCCAGTGTAGAACAATGGAGGCCACGTGGGAGAGACGGTGTGCTGGCTGCTTCCACAGGTTTGAAAAGTTTCAGAAGCTTCCTCTGAACTCATTTAGAGCTAATGGATCAAAGTCCTTTACACTTTCCTTCCTGGGTCATTTTTGGATTTTTCTTTATTGCTTTATTACCAGATGACAGGCCTTCACAAATACCTCCACGGATAGTGGTTTAACCTTTAGCAAAAATAATAAATATGAATAATGATGACAATGTTTTTTAAAATATAATTGACTAAGTAACCATCCAAAGATATAAATGAGCCAATAGAGAAAATCCACGTAAGATCAGAAGATGGCAAAAACAAAACTAGATGCTCAAAAACAGGGGGTCAATTACATTAAGTTTGCCTTAACCCAGCAAAGCTACAGTTGTGACTCTTTGTTCAGCTACAGGTACAAAGTCGTTCCAGAATATCTATCACCTACAAAAGCATTTTATTATGAATACTTTCAATAATTTGCAGGCAGAGAGAATACATGAGGAGGTGACCAGTAGAAACAGAGGAGAATGTGTTGCTCAGTCTCCATTGTTATTCTGGGTAAACTTTCCAACCCAATTATACCCAGTGGAATTTCTATTTCAATCACTTCTAAAAGTTTTCTAGAAATCAAATATATCTGGATTTTGAATATTGAAGCTAATTTAATAAGAGCTATTTTTATGCCCCACTTAATGTCATTATTGGCTTCTGGGAAAATACGGCATTAGCTGAGGCAGAATAATAGGATGGGGGCTGGAATTAATGTCATTATTTTAAATAGGTCATTGAAACATGTGATGTTATGGTGGCACTTGGTTACAACGGCTTAACAACATTAGGAAATAACGTTAGTTGGGCAACATTTTGTAGAATGTCCCTGTATGTGTCATTATTCCTTATAAAAGAAAAAAAGTCTCTTCCACTTTATTTGTAATATCATGCTTGTTATTATTTCAGTAAAGAATGCTTCTCTTTTAGAACAGACATTAGGACCAACTACTTGCAGTGAATATAATATTGTGTGCTTCACTCAGTCAGGGAGGTGACCATCTGGGTTTTCCAAAGCCTTTTGCTGTGGATTTCAAGTTCTGTCAGGTCTCTCTAGGAGAGAAAAGCTTTTATTTCCATGGGACTAATGGGCTCTTTACATGTTGTCCAAGGACACCCTGGGCTAACTAAAGTCACCAGGTCTTCTCACTAGGCAGAATGTAGGGGGCTAAATTTTAAACTCAGAATAACTCTTTAATTTTTTTTCTAGTTTATATGTCTATACAATTTTCAGTAATTGTTTTCTGCCATTTAAAAATATTCCCTCACAGCCCTCCCCCCAAAATGGCAGGTAATATGACATAGGTTGAACATGTGCTATTATTCAATGCATATTTCCATATTGATTGTGTTGTAAAAGAAGATACATGTTGCTTACACTATAGAAAAAATTAATGGAGGAAATAAAGTGAAGAATGGCATACTTCCATCTGCATTCAGATTCCACCAATTCCATCTAGAGCAGGGGAGAGAATTTTCCATGATGAGTTCCTTGGAGTTGCCCTGGATCCTTGCATTGCTGATAAAATAGTTAAATCACTCACATGTTCATTGTACTTTATTGCTATTACCATGTCCAACATTTTCCTGATTCTGCTTACATCATTTTTCATCACTTCATATAAGTCTTGCCAGGGTTTGTTCATGTCTTTCCAGATTTTTTAGGTAGTGCAACTCTTCAAAACCATGCCCTAAGGATATGATTGGGGATGTAGACTCTAAACGATTACCCTAGTGAAAATATCAATAATATGGAAATAGATCCTGATCAATGACACATGTAAAACCCAGTGGAATTGTGTGTTGGCTTTGGGAGGGGGGTGAGAGGAGGAGAAGGAAAGAACAGAAATCACGGAACCATGGAAAAATATTCTTAATCAATTAAATAAAATTTTTAAAAATGAAATTAAAAAAATATCATGCCCTAAGTTATTGATGGGTCAAAGTCTACATGAATTTTGAATGTGACCACATAGATCCTTGAAGTACTACAGAAAATGTAATATGGGTTGTAGAACTGAAAGCCTGGTTGACTCTTGGGTCAGGCACTTATTAGATGGAGAATCCTATACTTTATTTTCTTTGGAAAAAAAATTTCAGGACTTGGAGTTCTATCAATCAGTCATTAAAAAAGCAATTATTAAGTGTCAGGTGCTTTGCTAGACATTATGAATATAAATATCAAGAAGGAAAATTGGTTCCTTTTAAGGCACTTGTGGTCTCTAGGGGGATTTTGGGATATTATAGATGGAAAAGAGTGGTGGCAAGCAAAGGGAGTCCTGATGTAGGTCAAGGTTTCCTCCTACTTTAGACTTTGAGGTCTGCTTCTTTTTATGAAATACAATTTTATTTCAAAATGGTTGGCTTTCTTTGCAATATTTTGTATTTCATTTTATGAATGGTAAAAAAATAGTATAGAACAATACAATTGTTTATGTATTGTTCATGGATATCTTGGCTAGCTAACTCAGCTCTTCTGAGGGGTCTCTAGCTTTCACTAGAAGGCCAAAAGAGTTCTTGACTCAAAAGACTGGGGAAAGAAGAGAGAATAAGCATTTATATAGCACTTACTGCATACTAAATGCTGTGCTAAGTACTTTGCCAGTATAAAACAATAAATGATAAAAATAAATAAATGATAAAAATAATAAATGATAAAAATAAAAATAAAAAATGATAAAAAATGATTAAATAGTCAAGAACCTCTAGTTGTGGAGATTGTGAGCAAGCCACAATGCGGTTTATTGTCAAGATCTTTCTGATAACAATGACAATATTCATTTGATTATGGTTTCTTGAGCAAGAGGGTGGAAATGAGAAGGATGAGCAATGTATTGTGCTTTGTAGGTCTTTGTGGATAGCTAGATGAGATGATGCAAGGTCCAGAGAGCTGGACATAGAGGTCAGAGGCAAGAATTGACCCATTCTTCAGTCTATGCAGCAGAATGAGATCAATCCCAAAGCCTGAATAAATATATTCTCCTCCTTGCCACAGGGACAGAGTTTCAACTGTTTCAACTGAAAGAATCCCTCTTTTCCTTGGGGGAAGAAAGGGTCGGCAGCAGGGCAGATGGCAAGATGTCCATACTGACTCTCCCCAACGTCCTGCTTGATGACTAAATTCTCTATTTTTCAATAGATGATCATATTGATTCTAAGAATCCCATTGAATCTGACAAAGTATTTTTGCACCTATGACTGGAGTCCTAAATGGGAAAATTACAAATGTTAAATATAATCATTTGAGAAGAAAAATGGGAGCTAGACAAATGACAAATGTTTGTCATTTTTCCACAAAGAAAACAGCCCAATGAAAGGGGAATGCCAAAATAGACTACTTTCTTTGTACTTTTTTTAATTTGGTTATTTTAGACTCAATTACCTTTTCATCTCTTAATTTTAATTAACTATTTATTTATTGATTGTATTAAAACTCACAGGTATCTCCCTTCCTCCCCTCCCTGCACTTGAAAAGGCATCATTTGACAACAACAACAACAACAACAACAACAACAACAACAACACACACACACACATATACTTCAAACTATGTCTTGTTTATTTTTATTTATCAGTTCTTTCTCTGAAGGTGGGTATTCACAAGTTATTCTTCAAACATTATTTTCATTGCTGCCTATAATGCTCTCTTGGTTTTCTTGGTTTTTCTTCTGCCTTTCATAATTTCACATTGGTCTTTCCATGATTTAAAAAAAATTACCTGCTTATCATTTATTATATCATAGTATATTGTAACATGGATAATCTTAAGTGAGGCAGTTCACCCCACTTAAGATTATCCATGTTATTCATCACATTTCCTTGTACTTTGTGAAAAAAAAAAAGCAGAGTAGATTATTATTTCCTTTTCTGCTTTTCCAATCTCCCTCCCTGCCCCCAAACTAAAGATATTCTTAAGATGGGTTTAGTTTTATATATCTTTTCAGGTTTAGTTGTGCATTTCTTTGATTTTTATCTTTTAGGTCTAGTTTTGAATTCTGTCCAGACAATCTGTCAACCACGAAGCTCCCTGCTGGTCTATGTTGGCTGTATGAGCCACCAGTGGGCTAGGTGTTAAAACACCTTGCTAATGAGTAATAGTCTGTGTGGCCAAGGAGCAAAAATCTAATGAGACCTCAAAGGAGCACAGCAGCTAATTCTTCCCCCCCCCCATTTTGGAATAGTGGCCTTGTATGCTGTATATTTGGGGATCTCTAAAAATCCTTCTATGCAAATTATTATTGTTTCTGTATTCCAATGTTAATAAATCATAAATAACTATACAATGATTTTGAAATCTGTCAGAAGTACTGTCTGATTATTTGGGGATGGGCGAGCATCTATATTGATGTTGAAAGCAATGATTATTCATGTCTCTTTCTCTCCCCCATTTAAAAAAAATTACCTATAGTAGTTTAGATTTATTGACATTGAAAGTGATAACTATCCATCTCTCCCCTTACCAACCACAATTTAAAAAAAAATTCTATAGCAGTTTAAATTTGGGGGCAAAATAACAGATCTTCATATGTAAACCTTGGAGTGTATACTATATATCAGTCAGTCCATCAACAAGTATTTATTGATTGTTTACCACATTCTAGCTGCAGTGCAAATGTGAGGCATACAAAGAAATCACCTGAGGGGATAAAATCACAGAATCTGGGAATGAAAAGAGAATTTAAGAATGATTTAGTTGAACTTTTTTGAGAATAACCCCAGTCATCATATAGTCATCTATTATTTGCTTGGGCACTGCCAGTGAGGGGCAAATTCAAGAATTCCTTGGACAGCCTTATAGAATCTGTTTGTCAGTAGTACCCGAGCCCATGAAACAATAGGCCAATAGTCCAAAAATTAGGCTTTTTGGAACAAAGTCCAATGTTGATTTTATTTTAATACAGACTTTCACTTGTTCTTCCCCAAAACAGGATTTTCCTTTGAACAGCAGACATGTTGATTTTTTTTCCTAAGGGTTTTCACATCCCCTGAAAATGCTCAGGCTAATGAGATATCAGAGACAGGAGGAGTACTGAGATATGTGGGCAGTTTACTTCTTTAGAAACTAAATTAAAGCTGAGCATCTTTCTCTCTCTCCTCCTCACTCTCCTACTTCTCTCGGTCTCTCTGTCTCTGTCTCTGTCTCTCTCTCTGTCTCTATCTCTTTCTGTCTTTGTCTCTGTCTGTCTGTCTCTGTCTCTGTGGCTGTATCTCTCCCTCTTCAAATAGAAATAAATGAGCTTGTAGAAATAAATGATACATCCATTCTGGAGAACAATTTGGAACCATGGCCAAAGGTCCATCAAACTGTACATACTCTTTGACCCAGCAATACCATTACTAAGTCTGTATCCCCAAAAGATCAGATATAGGGAAAACTTCTTTGTACAAATATATTTTTGGAGCTCTTTTTGTTTTAGCAAAGAATTGAAGCTGAAGCAACAGCCATTAATTGAGGAATGGCTGAATAATCGGGGTATATGATAGTAATGGAATATTATTGTATCCTAAGAAACGACAAAAACAGGACAATCATTAAAAAACTCTGAAAACTTATGTGAAGTGAGCAGAACCAGGAGAATGTTGTACACAGTAACAGTAATAATATACGTTGATCAACGGTGAATAATTTTAACTCTTATTAGCAAGGCATGAATCTAAGACGACTGAGATTTACGATGAAAAAGGGTATTCATCAACAAGGAATGAACTGATGGAGTCTGAATGAGGATTGAAGCAAATCTTTTCTCACTTTATCTCCTTGAGTTTTTTCTCCTTGTATGAGCAATATGTGTCTTTTATAACATGATGAACATGGAAATATGTGTTGTGTGATACCTATATGACCTATATTACATTAACTGCTGTATCATGAAGGGAAGAAAGAACAAGGATCTCAGAATATCAGAAAGCAATTATTAAAAATTATATCAATATAAAAAAATTAGGAAAAGAAACAAATGAGCTCTGTGACTTTGTATTGACTTAGAAAACCACAAATTAAAACCATCTATGTTGTATTCTATTTTATTTTGTTGAATACTTCCTAATTATATTTTAATCTGTTTCGGTCTGTGGTAAGGAGTTTTGCTGTGGTATGTGGCTGTGAGTTGCAAGTTTGACACTGACTTTATTAGATCTGTGTTGTTTTTAATGTGAATTCTTTCTTCTAGTCTCTTATGCTAAGTGATTGAATCCTGCAGTCGTGATCTACACTATATGATAGATGACTTTCTCTCATTGTGTTAATATTTCTCGTGTACCAATGTACCATTTAACCTGCTCCCCTTTTCTTTAATTTTTGGTACTTACCTAGTCTATATCCTTTGCCAATAGTTCAGATATTTAAATGATTTCTCTTATTTCACTTCTTGAAAGTACATCATCAAATTAAAATCCTGTCACACGTAATTACCAACTATATGACCTCAGGTAAATTATTTAATCTCCCTTATCTTCAGTTTTATTATGTGTAAAATGGTGAGATCCATAGTATCTACCTCATAGGGTTATTGTGAAGGTCAAATGATGGGACAACTGCAAAGTGTTTTGTAAACCTCAAATTGCCATATTATTAGCTGGCTATTCTGTACTTACTTGTCTGTCTCACTATTTATCTATCTATCCATATGTCAACCAACTTCCCATTGACCTTTATAATTTTTTTAAAGCATAGTTCTGATCTTATCACTCCACAGGGCTCAGTAAACCCTAGTGATTCCTTCTTGTTTATTTCTTGTTTTTAAAATTAATTTGTTTGTTACATTAAAATTCTCAGCTATTTCCCACCCTTCCTCCCATTTCTATCATTAACTAAAAGATAGACTATATATAAAACTATGTCTTGCTATGTGTCTGTTATATCAGTGGCTCCCCCTTAACTAGAGAATCAAATACAAATAAATTCCTTTGTTTGGCCTTTAAAGTGCTTCACAAACTAATATCTCCTGACCTTTTGGTCTTTTATGTTGTCCTCCTTGCACTCTAAAATTCTGAAAAGGACTTGAAAAAACATACAAAACACTTACCATGTGCCAAGCTCTCTTCTAAATGCAGAGGGTACGAATAGGAGATTGAGACATTCCTTGTTCTCAAGAAGCTCCCATTCTAATTGGGAAGGACAACACATGAGTGTTTGCTTTGGGGTTCAACTCATGGATAATGAAAGGTCATGTAGTAATTAAACAGATAAAGTAGGGGAGCAAAAGTCAAGACCCAGAGAATGTTGAGGATCAGTAGCAGAGCAGAGGATCTCCTATTGAGAGACTTGTTGCCTTAAAGGATTAGAGTGGAATGGGGATCTCTAAGATGCCCACTAGATAAATTTCTTGGCAGTCAGGCAAAATGAGTCAGTAATAAAACAGAGAAATTCATGATGATTCCCCTCAATAGAAGTTAACTGGCAATTTTTGGCTACTCAGGTTGGGCAGGGGAAGGAGAGTCGAAGGTCACTGACTCATTTTTGTGGGGACGTGGCTGGTCTGGTCAGGGTAACTGGAGCTGGTAGAGTAAATTAGAAGATAGGTTTGAAGAGGTTGGCATCAAACTTCCACACACATAGCATTCAATCTATCATCTTTGTGTCTTTGTACGGGCTTAACTCCATGCCTGGAATATACTACTTTCTCACCCACCTCTTGGAAATCATTGGTTTCCTTCAAGACTTAACTTAAGTACCACCTTCACTTTATGCCTTTCTTGATCCCCATCTGGCTGTTAGTGGCTTCTCTTCCATAACCGGCCTGTAAAACTCTTTGAAGGGAAAGACTATTTCATTTTTGTAATTCTGTCTTCACTGCATAGCACAGTGCCTCTCATATAGTAAACACAATAATAAATGCTTGGCATTGGGCTGTTATTTCAAAACTGTTCCATGAGATTTGCAGCCATGGCATCACATGGGAAAACTATTGGTGACATTTTGTTACAGGCGTGTTAAATTCAAAATACCGTTTAAAAAACTTTAATAGAAATTCAGAGTTTCATCTAAAATCTTCTTCTTTAAAATATTAGAAAAGATGTGTTTGGTTATAGTGGTCAAGTTCATTTTGTAAAGAAGAAAAAGGTGTTAATAAGATAGGGTTTTGTAGCACTGCATAATTTCCCAAGTGGCATAAAGAGTAGTCTGGGTGCTTCATTTTTATTTCTGGAAGATTATTTTTCAGGTATTGTGTCCATAAAACATACAGGCATATGCATAGGGACTCACGTGATGGCTTAGTTGATCAATTCCATGTCATGGTTGGAGTAGCAAGACTTTATCTTTTCACTTTGTTGGTGTGAATATTTAGAAGATTGTCAGCTGCGTTAAGGGATTTTTTTACTCAATTTCTCTCAAGTCCTAGAGAACTGTTACCTATGAAGAAGAACCTTTTACAAATTTTACCATCAACAAAAGTAATCTTTCTATTTTGAAACTTGTGCAAGACATTTTCCCAGACACTATCAAAATACAGTAGGTGAATATACATACATGTATACATATATATATGTATATATATGTATGTATATATATATTTACATCTATTTTGCTTGCATTGTTCAGAGGATCAATAAAGATACAATATCTCTGTTGTGTTTATCATAGAACTTTGCAAAATTTTAAACTAACCTACAAAATATTTCATCTCAGGATAGTCTTCAAGCCTTCAATTTGTTTTCCTGAGTTGACTCCTTTAAAAAAAATCAGATTTTATTATGCTTTACACCTCTCAAGTTGTGTTGGTTTAAAGAAAGCAGACTGAATGTATTCCTGTCACCTTCTTATGTTTTCATCAAGGTTACCTTCAAATCTTGCATGGATCATGTTCATGAAGAGTTTTTCAACATATAAGTTTGGAAAAATTAATAACATCCTTCATTTATTTTGATTTTTAAAAAGTTTTCATGAACTTTTTCTTTCTTTTTAAACTTACCCTCTGAGCTATCTTGAGAATTAACATTCATACACCGTTAATATTGTGTCATCACCAGCACAGTTTAGTTTTTATTCTTATTATTTACTTAGATTCATTCATTTTTCTTGAATTCATTTCAAGTGCTATTTCTTTGTCTTCATGTAATACTTTGAGAATTGAAATGGCAGAGTCCAAATATGATCATCCCATTATAATCATTGATAAGGATGAATTACTTTCAAAATAGAGACAAATTTGATCCCTTTTGTTACAGTTTGTTGCCTTCCTAAGTGTGTCTATAAATTGTTAACTGTCTGAGGCAAGTTGTAGGAGCTTCCTGTGAGTTTTGACAACTATTTTCAGATAATCCCAGATTACAAAGGGAACTCACTGGCCATCTAGCCCAATCATATCCATTAAGATTTTAAACATGATAGCAGCCAACATTTTAAGATATGATAAACTCTTTAGAGACGTTATTTCATGTTATTCTCACAACAAAGGCCATAGGCACTAACATGTTTTGCCAGATGAATAAACTCAGTTATTCCTGCTTCCTGGTCCAGTACTCTGTCTTACGTGCCATCTAACTGCCTTTTTTTTTCTGGGAAATGATAATGGGATCATAAATGGAAGGCCACTTAAAATCCATCTAGTCCAACCTCCTAATGTTATAATTGAAAAGGTACAGAGGTCAAGTGAATTGCCCAAGATTATGGAAATATGGTTTAGTACTTTTAGATCTTCAACCAAATCATTTTCTCCAATGGGCTCCAGTTTCCTCGTTTGTAAAATGAGGCAATTGTCCTAGGATCTCTAAAAGCCTTTCTCACTCTCAAGTGTATTATCCTAGAATCATACAATATGCATGATCCCTTCAGAGGCAGAATTTGAGCTCACGTCCCTGACATCAATTAGAGGTTTTTCTCTGTATCATTGTGATAATCCATTTTTATTTTTGTCTCATTTCTGTGTGTTGTTGTTATTGATATTTTGCTTAATTAGGTCATGTTGAACCTGTCTTAATCCCATGCAATGTTTTCTCCTTTCCAGCCTGTCTAATTTTCTATTAACATCGACCTTTGCTCTAAGATGATGATTACTGGATGGCATAAAGATGGTTGATTCTGAAATGGATCTTAAATCTGTTATCTGTCATTTGTTGTCTTGGACTCAGGAAATCTCAGTGTGAAATCGAGTTTTATTTTTATTGCTTATAGAGTGTGAGGCATTTACTTCTCTGAACCTTGTTTCCTCATCTGTAAAATGAGGTAGTGGGATGAAACGATCTCCAAAAACCTTTCTATCTCGAAAATTTCATCAACCTACTGTATAGTTAATTTCATTTTCTCAAAGGTGCAGCACAGCTCTCACATCATCATATGCCTTGTACCTTTCCTTGGAAAACATTCATAATGTACAATTCTGTTCAACAAGCATTTATTTATAGATTAGAAAGCTGTGACAGATAGGAGTTGAATGACTTGCTTACCACCCCAAAGTTAGTAAGTATCAAATTTGAACTCAGATCTTAATGACTCCAGTTTCAGTGCTCAGTGAGGTCGTGGTGTTAATTTTTCCCTTATGCATATTATAAAACCAAATCTGCAGAACTCCCCTTTGCCTGTCTCAGGACTTTTTAGTACTTTTCCCCCAAATTTCATATACATAATTATAATACAGCCAGCTGAGGGTAGAGAGAGACATCTACAATTACTCTGTATTTATTTTGCTGTGTACCTGTGATTCCCCCTTTCATAGAAGTTCCTTGAAACTGGGGTCTATTTCATTTTTTTTATCTTTCTGTCCCCAGTGCCTAGCATATAAGAGAGTCTTAATAAATGTTTAACTGAATCGAAAGGACCTTGCCACTTAGCCTTGAAGAGATTGTGGTCACCTCTCTGCTGCTTCTGTCTCAGATTCTTTGAACACTTTTCAGTAGTCATTGCTTTCTAACAGAAGCAAAAGTTTCATTTTCTTCCTTCAAAGAGCTTATCTGAAAAAAGATTGTGATCAAAGTAGTTAAAAAAGGAAGATGTTTTAGTAGGAAACTGAGCCTGGACTTAGAGGAAAAATTCCCTAAGAATTGGATTCTTAACGTGTGTGTGTGTGTGTGTGTGTGTGTGTGTGTGTGTGTGTGTGTGTGTATGTATGTTGGGCCCCTTTGGCAGTCTGATAGAGGCAATAGTCCCCTTCTCGGAATAATGTTTTAAATGCATAAAGTAAACTATGTAGGATTATATAGGAAAATAGTTATGTTGAATTATATTTATCAAAATTAAGAAAAAAATATGAGTTCCTGTCAAGAATCCTGCTCTAAGAAAATGGCACAGACAAATTAGATATTCCTGTGGTAGAGTAATGAGATTTGACTTGGGCAGAACTAAAAGGCAGAAGCAAGCTGAAGAGATAAAAATAGAAACTTGAATTTAAATAATGAAGTTGATATGGTGCATGACAGCTTCTTGAAAGGGGGCAGTGGTAACATGTTGAAAATGGTAATTGAGAAACATTATTCTGCCCCCTTATTGACTGATTCATAAGATCCTTACTTGAAAAAAAGGCCCACTTCAATCCAACTAGCCAGGAAACACACAATCTCTGCTTGAAGACCTCTAATGAAGGACAACCCACTAGCTCTTTGGGCATTGCATTCCAATTGTAAGTATCTGTATTTGTTAGAAAGGTTTGTATTTAATCAAGTTTAACTTCCATTCCTTGAAGTTTCTATTGTCCCTATTTTGTTCTCTGGGCCAAAGGAGGCAAATCTCATCCCTCTTTGAAACAGCTATCATATCTACCTCGAACCCATTCATTCTGAGGTTTTACCATTTTAGTTGCCTTTTTCTGGCTATTCTCAAAATTATCAATTTCCTTCCCAGACCATGGTGGCCAGAACTGAGCATAATACTAAAGGCGTGTTCCGACTAGGATAGAGTAATACAAGAATATTAGCTATTTTTTATCCTCTCCTGAAAGCCATGCTTTTCTTGTAGTAGCCCAAAATCACAATCACTATGTTTAGTCACATCACTTCATAGTTATATACATATCATGACACCTGAATTCTGACCATCAGCCTCATTCCCTTACCATGTAGAAGCTTTCTGACCTTGTGACTGGTCTCTCATATGGGATCTTTTTGGTCACAGCTTGGATGGAAACTGGCCTCCATGTTTGTTGGCCATCTCTATACCATGCTATAGCCATCCACTTTTCTATCTTCACTTTATATTTCATCTTCCCCTATTATAATATAAACTCTTCAAGGTCAAGAGATGCTTTGTTCATACCTGTATCCCCAGGGCTTAGAATAGTGCTGGGCACATAGTGATTCAAAAATGAAGCTTCCATGCTTCAGTGATCAAACTATATATTTATAATAACATTATTACTTATTATTTAGAATATAGATGATTATCTTTAAAAATCTGTTTCCCCTTTCCCCACCTTTTTGAGAACAACATTCTGACACCAAATGGTAAAATGTTATAGAAGGCTAGAATCTTTAAAGAATTTTGAATTAATAGCAATGCAAGGGAATTCAATGGGAGTGAGCAAACTGGAAAATATAACAGAAAAGGAATTTCAGAGAAGAGGTGGAATAAAAGATGTCAGGGAAAAAATCTATTTTTGAAAAAAAATACTTGGATTGGCCACATGGTGAGAGCAAGGCAAGCCTGTTAGAGAGCAAACATGATACACTAGGATCCTCCTTATGTCAAGAGAAGTTGAGGAAAACCTCCAGTGTATTGAGTGGACCTTTTGTGATGAACTTTAAGGAGAACCTTCCAAAAGTCACCCAATATGAGCAGACATAAAGTTTGATGTCTTCATAAGTAGAGAGAATGTATGTGAAGGAAATCTGGATGAATGGGAAAGATGGGAGACTTTGGAATTGAACAAAGGGAAAGTCAAAAGAAGACCCCAGGGATGCATTACTAATGGAGTTCAGGTTAAGATAAGCAGTAAATAAGCTAAAGCATTGATGCCCAAGTTCCCCAGAACTATGATGAGTACTACAGATACCCCCTGTCCCTCATATGGTGTTTGTACTGATTATATGCAAGGCTGTAGTTCAATGGAGAGAATCTTAGATTTGGAGAGCTTGGGTTTCAATTTTGTATCTGCCGTTTGCCATCTGTGCAGAGTTCATTTATGTATGTAGGAAAGCTGGAAAAGGCTATAAATGGTGAGTGAAGAAGAAAAGATAGGAAGCAAGTGTGGTTGTGTCCTGCAGGTGAAAAAAATGCAATCTCTAAAATCTTAAAACTTAAAACTTAAAAAAAAAAGATAGTTCAAATCCTATCTGTGATATCGATTAGCTCTAAAAACTGGACCAGATCATTTAACTTGTGTGGATCTTATTTTCTTTATCAGAAGAATTAAGGATTTGTACTAGATGATTTCTAAGATCTCTTCCTGATTTGGACCTATGACCCAGTGAAATCGGGGTGAACAACATAAGGGCTATTCAGAAATAATATTTAAATTCATTTGAGGTAAGACAAGAGAGGAGTGATGCTTTTGTGAGTAAGGAGAGTGAGAGGGGAATGGGATTAGGCTTAAACAACTTTTGACTTTATTCTGGAGAGCAATTTGGAGCTATGGCCCAAAAGTTTTTAAAAGGGTGCATACTTTTTGATTCTGCAATATCATTATGGGGACTGTATCCCAGAAAGATTAAAAAAAGAGGAAATGACCTATTTGTACAAAAATATTTTTAGAAACTCTTTTTTTGGTGGCAAAGAATTACCAATTGGGGAATGGCTGAACAAGTTGTGGTATATAATTATAATGGAATGTTATATTGTTCTATTAAAAAAAACAATGAGCAGGGATGATTTCAGAAAAAAAAACAACCTGAAAATATTTCTATGAATTGATGCAAAGTGAAGTGGGTAGAACCAGATAAAACATTATAATAAGTAATATCAATATTGTCTGATGAAAAACTGTGAATGACATAGCTATTCTCAACAAATAATGATCCAAGGACGATCCCAAAGATTCATGATGAAAAATGCCACTTTCCTCCAAAAAAAGAACGGATGGAGTCAAAATGCATATCACAACCTACTGTATTCACTTTCTTTCTTTACTTTTTGTTCAAGATCTCTTCCACAAAATGGCAAATATGGAAAAATATTTTACATGTTTGCTCATGTAAAATCTAATCTAATTATTTACTGTCTCAAGGAGTGGGGAGGAAAGGAGAGGGGGAGGGAGAGAACAAAGGAATGAAATTGGAACACAAACATCTAAAAAAACCTAAATGTTAAAATTGTTTTTACATGCAATAGGGGAGAAATAAAATATTATTTAAAAAATAGTATCTGGGTTCATAACTAGTGGAGAGGCTGGATGCTGGATTACAGTTATGTTCAGGTAGTAATTTGGTTCTTCAGAGCTTTTAGGCAGAATAAGATTGATAATATATCTAAATAGTCAGTTTTACTCTATTTATTTAATGACTGCACTTGGGACCATGATGGCACATAGTAAAGAGTACATTTGGTCTCTACTCTAGAGAAACACATGTCTAACCAGCAATATAAAACAGAGAAATATAAAATCAAATAATTACAATCATTTAAGTAGAATAATTTAAATGATGAATGGAGGTGTTTGAAATCACGTTATTTGCCAATTAGAGAAAGGTATCATATGGGCAAATTTCTGGAGGAACTGGCTATAATGCTACAATGCAAAGGATGCTGGGAAAAATGCAGTGTATTTGACAAGTTGTTGTGTCATGAATGTCTAAATGCTGGGGAAAGACTCATAAAAAGAGAGAGTGAGGAGGAATGGGTAAGAGCCAAAGGAACCATTGTGGTACAGGGAAAGCTCTAAAATCATTTGCTCTAGAACTGGAGGACTTGGACTTAATCCATTAGATTTTTAACTCCTTGAGGTCAAGGACTGGCTTTTGCATTTTATGTATCCCTGACACATAACAGTGCCTGGCACATAGTAGGCATTTGATAAATGTTAATTGATTGATTCACATTTTGGAAGAATACTAGCTGTCTTAGTCTTGGGCAAGTGACTTAACTTATCTGGATTTTAAATATCTCATTTATAAAATAAGGGGAAAGGCAGGATTAGATGACCTCTGAGGCCCCTTACCAATATCTTGTGGACCATGAATACATCCTGAAGCCAGCTCTGCCAAATCTGTAAGTTTATACAGGCTAAGAGCCAACAGATATTCATAAGAGGATGACTTTGACAAGGATGAAAAGTTCAGGGTGGAATAAAATCAAAGATGATATAACATAGGAATTACTTAGTTAACTAATTGGGAATTTAAAAACAGATTAATAAAATGTGTATTTGATGTAAGGATAAGAAGAACCCAACTAGAAATGGTTGAAGATTAGAACTTCTATTTATTTGAAAAACAAACAGACAAACAAAAAAAATTACCTTCTTTCTCAGAATTGATACTAAGTAGTGATTCCAAGACAGAAGAGCTGTTAAGGACTAAGCAATTGGAGTTAAGTGGCTTTCCCAGGGCAACAGAGCTAGAAAGTGTCTGAGGATAGATTTGAACCCAGGACCTTGAATCTCAGACCTGGCTCTCTACCTACCAAGCCATCTAGCTGTTTTTTTGAATATTAGAACTTGAAAACGAGTTTTGCTTTAATGAATAGAATTTTTTGAGAGGATGGAAGTTAGGAAGAAAGTTTCTTTTTTTTAAAAAATCTGGATTATAAGATATTATAGCTCTTAATCTTAGAATAGAGAATTATCCTTAGTGGAATTTGTTTTTAAGTTGTGCTATTTAAAATATTTCATGGACATAATAAGCATGAGAATAAAAGACATTTTTATATTAGAAGACATTTTACATACAAAATACATTTTACATTATACACATAAATATGTAAAACAATTCATGGTGGTAAGTAAAGTTTGACAGCTTCATCTGAAGTTAGGTGATGACTTTCAAATATTAAAAAATTTGGTACTTCTTCCCTTTATTTGGTGTGTTGCCCAGTATATATTGTTGTATTATGAGGTTTTGAGTTCATATCATAATTTATTGAGTTGAAATTTGAATAATGCCTTTCTCCTTCTAGTGGCATGCTGACCTCTCATGTCAGCACCTCAATTTATTTTCTGCCTTGTGGTTTGTGATCAATATAGAAAAATCAGTTCTTGTCCTTCTAAGCTCTCTTGAGTTCCTGGAGTTTCTGATTAATTTAGACTCAAATGACTCTACAAATTTCAATCTTCAGATTGAAAGTTATACTTGAACTGGACCATCAGTGTGATTAAATACTTAGTGGAAAGAAGTAATGATTTTCTGATGTATATATGTGTATTTTTTTAGTAGTCTCTATTCTTCCTTCTTCCCATGTTTTTTTAAAATAGTTTTCCAATTAGATTATCTTCTTGGTATATTAGATTCCAAAATCTCTATTCCTCATCTTCCTGTCTTCGAGAGATAGACAGAATGGGATTAAGACTGAGACAGAGAGAAAGCACTTGCTTTGGCATGTTATCTATAACTGTACATTTCTTGAAGAATGAGATTTAGAATTAACAAGTTATATACTATCATGAAATGAATTCTAAGTCACATAAATATTCTGAATGTTTTAAAGTCGACACTGGTAATGACAAAAGTAGTCCTCAGCCTACTATTGACAATAATAATGACAAAAGTAGTCCTTGGAATTTATATGCCCTTAGTACAAATTAGTATTAGTTCATAGTTTTTAATGACTTTTCCATTATATTCAAAAAATGATCTCTAGAGAAGAAAGAGTGGATATGTATGGTAGACTCCTTTTTTTTTTTGCAACTAATTGATTTGAATTATCTAAATTTACCTAAATTGTCAGTTCCTGTTAAATTTATACCTTCGTAATGTTTTTCACCCATTCTTCTCCACCCCTTTCTGGAATCAGAATAATCAGCCTTTTTCAGTGTGTTCTTCAGGTCTAACTCTCATCCTGTAGCCATGTCAAACCCAATGCTCTTTACATTTTCAGAAATTGGATTTCTTAAAAGCTCATCGATTCTGCTTTCATATTTGGCCCTTGAGTTTCAAGTCTCAGTTACCAAATGTGTTCGCTTCCCATTGAACAATTTCTAACTTTGACACTGAAGCTTCCAGATGAATGGCTTAGTCTATTTTTAAGCCAAAAATAACATGTTATTCAGTATTTACTTGGTTTAGAAAGAAAATAGAAAAGCCCGATGATAAAGAATGTGAGATGAGAAAAAAATAGAAAGGAATTTCTAGATATACAATTAATGAATAGTTCTGAAAGCTGTGGTAAATAAAAACAAAACACACAGGCATATTTAATGTGTGAAAGTGAAATTGTTGAAATGAAGACTGATGGAAGGAGATATATATTAATATGTGTGTATATACATATGTATATATATATACAGAGAGAGAGAGAAAAAGAGAGATAAGGAGGGATGGAGGGATGGAGGGATGGAGGGAGAGAAAGTAAGCTATATCTATCTCCATGTGAAAAATGCTTAAATCATTAATAATTAGATAAATGAAAATTAAAACACTTTTCATATGCTACCCTTCACTCATCAGATTTGCAACACTGGCCAAAAAGTAAAATGATAAGCACTGGAGGTATTAGGAGAAAACCATTCCTTATTGGTGGAGTTGTAAACTAGTTCAACCATTCTGGAAAGCAATCTGGAACAATGCCTTAATGGCTATGCTTGACGTTTGATCCATCATTATTGCTACTAAGTACATACCCCAAAAGATTAAAGAAAAAGGAAAAGGATACACATATAAAATTTTTATAGCTTTTTTTAATGGTAGCAAAGAACTGGAAGTTGAGGAGATGCCAATCAATTGGAGAATGACTGAAAAAGTTGTGAATATGAATATGATAGAATATTATTGTGCTGTAAGAAATGATAAAGGGGATAATTTCAGAAAAATTTGGGAACACTTATATGAACAGATGCAAAATGAAGTAAGCAGAACCAGGAGAACAATTTAGTCAATAACAATAGTGAAAAGATAATCAATTTTGAAAAATTTAGAAACTCTAAGCAACACAATAACCAATCAAAATTCAAAAGGATTCATGATGAAACATGCTGTCCACCTCCAAATTGAGACCTGATGTATTCAAAATGCATATTGTTGGATCTTTTCTATTCTCTTCCTTTTTTCCATTTTTTTCCTTCTTTCATTTCTCTTCCCCTTCCCCCTTTTAAAACAATGCTAACATGGTAATTTTTATTGAATTAATATATGTATTTGTAATGAGTTTTGATTTTCTTGCAATATTAAGGGTTAGGGGAAGAGGGAGAAAGAAGAACAGAGAAAAAATTAAGTTGAATTTTACAGAGTGAAATGAAAATTGAAGGTTATGACCATAGAATTTTAATAGAAATATGATCAATATTGAAGATGTTTTAAAATTATTATTTCTCATTAGGTTTTAGAGTTAAGATGTATTAAATAGCAGATTGAAATTTAACTAGCCTGTAGCTTGCCACGATGTCCCCAAGCTATCCTGTCCCCTGCCATCTCTTTGAATCATTGTTTCCCTCATTTTGCCCTTCTACCATCAAGCCTAAAACGGTACCCCAGTATCTATAGAATAAAGCCTAGATTCCAGTTACATGAATATTCAAGGAGCTCCAAAGCCTTTTCCAAGATTCCTGTTCAACTTTAATCTCAGATTTTATCTTATTTTTAACTAGTATTCCATTAAATTCTCTGTCAGACACTGAAAGGAATATTGGATCTGAAATTGGAAGTCTTGGGTTCATATACTGTATCTGATATTACTTAATGTGTATTCACTATAGATCTGAGATTCCTCATCTTACAGAAGTACATGACCTCTGAGGTACTTTTCCACCTCAGGTCTATGATCCATATGGTCCTCCCCTTTGGAATGTGGTATTCTCCTTTCACTTAGCACTTCTTAATTCTGGTATTCATGCCTTATTTAAAGCCTTCACTGAATCCCTTACTTCCTTTTGTAAAAGTTTTCTCTGAAACCTTTCTTCCCTTCCCCCCCCCCCCCCCCCAGTGAATCTCTCCTTTCTATATTCTGGTAGCAGTTGTGGACTGCCAACTTCAGTCAACAATTTTCAAACACTGTTTAATTTTATTTTAATGGGCATATGTCTGGTTCCCCAACCATATACTAAAGGCATTTAAAGCAGGATCTATCCTGTCTCTGACACTTATTACCTCTGGAACCTTGAGAAAGTAATCTCCCTTCTTAGGCTCCTTTTCCTCAACTGTGAAATGAGGAAGATGGATTAGATGAGCTCTGAGTCTCCTTTTGGGTTTAAATTAAGGATCCTGTGCCTTCTGCTTCTCTGAATAATATAATACAATATAACCTAATGTAATGTAACAATATAACATAGTATAATACAATAAGACATATGAATGATGTAACACAATGAAGTATAATTTAATGTAATATATATATAATATAATGTAATATAACTAATATAACAGTTACAGTTATATATTGCTTTAATGTTTGTAAACAGCTTAAACAGATCCATGATTTCATTTGAGTTTCACAGCCACTTCTTTAGATAGATGAGGTGACATTGTTCAATATAGTATCTTGTCTAGGACATACAGTCTACATCAGAGATAGGATCAAAGCCAAGGCACTCTCCACTCCTAGTCCAACTCTGTATTGTCTAGACACGAGGGCCCCAGGAGCCAGGTAGCACACTAACAGAGGAGTATAAGCACAGAATAAGTGTTAAATTAGAGGTAGGAGAAATCTAACTCCAAATTCTGATTTGAACATTTTGGAACTATGTGCCCTAGGTAAGCCATTTCTCTTCTTGGAGCCTTGTTTTCTTCATCTGCAAAATGGGCATAGTGAAGTGACACTTTTATTTTCTTCTTTACAGAATTGTCAGGAGGAAGCACTCTGGAAGCTTTAAATGGCTAGAACACTTATATTGTTCTATTTGCTCCGTAGATATTTGTGGAGAGAGTGAAAAGTGTCTTTCAGATGTGAGAGATCTGTAAAAGGAGGAAATTGTACCAGGTGAACTCTAAGGTCCCTTCTAGCCTGAAATCTATAATCTTGTGTTCTTAAATATCATGAATCGATTGAGGATGGTCCAATTTGGGTGTCTATGGAAAATGACTCATAGAAGGGAAGCTATCCACATCCAGAAAAAGAACTGTGGGAGCAGAAACACAGAAGAAAAACAACTGCTTGATCACATGGCTTGATGGGGATATGATTGGGAATGTAGACTCTAAATGATCACTGGAGTGCTAATGTCAATACTATGGAAATAGGTCTTGATCAATGACAAATGTAAAACCCAGTGGAATTGCGCATTGCCTATGGGAGTGGGTGGAGGAAGGGGAGGGAAAGAACATGAATTATGTAACCATGGAAAAAATTTCTTAATTAATCAATAAAAAAATGACTCATAGACTTTAGGTTTAGCAGCAGCAGAAAATAGTCATTGTGTATATACCATATTTATACTATTATGGAATGGGAGTATATATGAGGCACGTTCACTGCTCTTAGAGATCTTACAGTCCAGTTGAGGACAAGGGACCTAGAGGGAGTCCAACTCTTATTTTTTTTTAATTCAAGACAAATTGGAAAACTGTTCACTAAACTTGATACCTCATCTCTCCCATCCTAACTTTTATCTTAGGCTTCCCCTGGCATGTATTACCTTACTATTGAATCTCTCAGAATATGTTTGTACTCAAGACTTAGCTTAGGTTTGACACCTTCCGTGAAGGCTTTTGTTGACCTGCCTCAGTTGTTTCAGCTCTCTCTTCTTCCTAAAAAAACTACTTCCTAAAAAACATTTACTTATCTGTATAGAAATTGTACCTTCCCATAAAATGTAATCATTGACTCAATCAACAAATCTATATTAAGGACCTACTATGTGCAAGGCATCCTGGATCCAAAGAAAGGAATAAAGGAATGAAGTTCTCAACCTCAGAGAATTGATAGCCTGAAAGGAAAGACTATATATATATATATATATGGTGGTGACTTCTGAAAAAATCCATGAGCACAGCTTTGTGGAATAAACTTGTAGGCAAGGATTGATGCATTTTCTTCTTTTTATTCCTCTGCCCAGAATAATGCCTGACATATTATAAATGCTTAACAAATGCTTGCTGACTGACAGTGTACTTTACACTGTAATTTGTGCTTAATTGATGTTTATGGAATTCCTTTGAATTGAATTAGTAAACTGAGGCTAAGAAAGTTTTATGTCAGTTGCTCAAGATTTTAGCTGACTCCACATATGGGCTCTTTTTACATGTGAATCATGATGTTATGTATGAAATAAACAATACAAAGAATTACAATAGATAAAAACCAAATAAGATTAATTTTTCTAAAACATTATTTTCTGTCCTAATAAGAACTCTTAAGACAGGAGGGCAGATGGAGGTAAATGACATGTCTAGGGTCATATGAGTAGGAATAGTCCACTTAGCTGCCCCTGAGATTAAAATAAAAATTAGGGAGGGTTAATTTAAATTATTGAATCAAATTAGGAAATTGTTGCTTCTTGAGACTAAAGAGTAAGTGAACAGCGGAATTTCTCTCTTCTCTAGTGGCCCTTAGTCTTAGTTTTCTTGTTTTCTTTTTATTTATTTATTTGTTTTTCAAAGGCCCATGAGGAAAAGTGGATGACCCACAGCTACAAGAGCTGTACCAATAGAAAATGGAAATCACAGCAGAATTACAGTGTGGAAAGTGCAGGCTTTCAACTTCAAGAACTACTTCTAAATACATGGATGGCTGCCAACAGGCAGACAGGAAAAGTGTTTTGCTAACTTTGCACTTTGAGTCCTTCTTAGAAGCATGGTCCCCTGGAGAGGTAACCTTGTGGAGGCAGATTTTCTGTGAAGGAAGCAGCTGTGTGGCATGTCGGATGGGTCTGAAGGTTGACTATGTGTGTGGTTCTGGATAGACTTAAATCAGATATGTGTCCCAAGAAGAAATGAACTTGCTTAGAAATAGAACATGGGTATAGAGAGAATTGGTAATCTGCTTAGATTGTTCAAAGATATATTTTGTTCATAGAAATGGCCAGATTTCAGACTGACAAAGGACCTCAGGCACTCTAGTAACCTGTACTAGAACAAAGTAGAGTCATTCTACAGTGTTTCCTCTAAGCAATCATCTATTAAATTTTTGTTATATTTTTATTTTCCAAATTACACGTAGATACAGTTTTTAATAATTGTTTTCTGACATTTTGCAATCTATTTTCTCTCCCCCCTTCCCTCTCCTCCTCCTTCCCTGAGACAGAGTTAATTTGCTACAGGTAATAAACGTGCTAAAATGCAATACAGATTTCCATGTTTGTCAGGTTGTGAGAGAAGACATATGCTGCTTATCCAAAGTGGGGAAAAACTCATGAAGGAAATGAAGTAAAAAATGGTATGGTTCACCCTGCATTCAGACTGTGTCAATCCCTTCTCTGGTGGTGGATAGCCCTTTTTGTCATGAGTCTCCCAGAGTTGTATAGGTTTCCTGCGTTGCTGAGAATAGTTGCATCGTTCACAGTTGATCTTGATACTCATTTCTCTTCTCCTGCTCACTTTACTTCACATCACTTTGTATAAGTCTTTCCAGGTTTTGTGTGTGTGTGTGTGTGTGTGTGTGTGTGTGTGTGTGTGTGTGTATCTTTTTTTTAAACATTTATTAATATTCATTTTTAACATGGTTACATGATTCATGCTCCTACTTTCCCCTTCACCCCCCTTCACCCCCCCACCCATGGCCGATGCACATTTCCACTAGTTTTAATGTGTCATTGATCAAAACCTATTTCCAAATTGTTGATAGTTGCATTGGTGTGGTCGTTTCCAGTCTACATCCCCAATCATGTCCGCCTCACCCCATGTGTTCAAACAATTGTTTTTCTTATATGTTTCCTCTCCTGCAGTCCTTCCTCTGAATGTGGGTAGCATCTTCACCATAAGTTCCTCATAACTGTCCTGTGTCATTGCATTGCTGCTGGTACAGAAGTTCATTACATTCTATTTACCACAGTGTATTGGTCACAATGTTCTTCTGGCTCTGCTCCTTTCGCTCTGCATCAATTCCTGGTGGTCTTTCCAGTTCACGTGGAATTCCTCCAGTTTATTATTCCTTTTAGCACAATAGTATTCCATCACCAGCATATACCACAATTTGTTCAGCCATTCCCCAATTGAAGGACATACCCTCCTTTTCCAGTTCTTTGCCACCACAAAAAGTGCAGCTATAAATATTTTTGTACAAGTCTGTTTATTTATGATCTCTTTGGGGTACAGACCCAACAATGGTATGGTTGGATCAAAGGGCAGGCAGTCTTTTATAGCTCTTTGAGCATAGTTCCAAATTGCCATTGAGAATAGTTGGATCAGTTCACAACTCCACCAGCAATGCATTAATGTCCCAATTTTGCCACATCCCCTCCAACATTCATTACTCTCCCCTTCTTTCATTTTAGTCAATGGCACGATGGCATTCATTACAGTCATAGACAACTTGTTCAGCCATTCCCCAGTTGATTGACATCCCTTTAGCAAGCAGGCATTTAGACTTTTTAGAAGATGTGCAATGAGATCTAAGGTCATATCAAGAAAGGCAGCCTCTTCTTTGTTGTGACGGCTCTGACTGTTAGATGTTTTTCTCTATTTGCTAGATTTGGAATTAGAGAAAAGAGTTGGGATTCTACCTCTCCTTTTTATGACTTACATGACCTTCAGTTAATCACTTCCCTTCGATGGGTCTTGGTTTCCTCTTCTATGAGATAGGAGAGTTGGACAACGTCCTCTCTAAGGCTCCTTCCTAACTCTAAAGAAATTATCTTTATGAAATGCCTAAATTTGCCCCTTTGCAACATCTACCTATTCGAATACTAAATGGTTTCCCAATTGTTCTCTCTGTCTCCTGTGGATCCCATCTCCAATACAACCTCCATTCTAGTGCCAAATTGCTATTCCTAAAGCTAACCATGGCCCTCAGCTGCTCAGGAAACTATTGTAGTTCCCCTGTTGGTCTTGGAATAAAAGAATCCTCTTTGTGACTTTAAAAGGTCTTCACAATAGGACACCAGCCTTCATGTCTAAGCCGGTTACAGTAGTATTTTTGTTAAGATACTTTCCAACCCAGACAAATGTCTTTTTTTTTATATATTCCTCCTATATGACTTTCCATTTCCTATCTCCATTCCTTTGCACAGACTATCCCCATGTCTGGAATACATTCTCTTCTTTCCTCTACTGGATAGAATCTCATGTTTCCTCCAAAGTACGGCTCAAGTGCTAACACACCTTATGGCCTCCCCTTATAATTAACTCTGTTTTTGCTTTGTTTACTCTTCTATGTGACATTTATGCACTCTTGCCTTTCAGAATATAAGACGACACAGTGAATAGAGTGCTGGGCTTGGAGTCAGGAAGACTCCTCATATTCCTGAGTTCAAACCTGGTCTGAAACACTTACTAGCTGTGTGATCCTGGGCAAGTCACTTCATCCTGTTTGCCTCAGTTTCCTTATTTGTAAAATGTCCTAGGGAAGGAAATGGCCAACAATTCTAGTATCTTTGCCAAGGAAATACCAAATGGAATTACAAAAAGTTGGATATGGCTAAAACAACTCAACAATGGAAGGCAGGAACTTTCTATCCCCTGTACCTAGCATAGAGCCTGGCACCAATAAGATGACAGTTGGCTTCGAGTTCTCCCTTCTCTGACCAAGAAGAACACCTGAGCGCTCTTCTGCATGATATACATTCCTTCAAATAGTGAAAGACAGCTTTCATATCTCTCTAACCTGACCCCATGAGCTATGTCTTCTCTTTTCCAGCCCGTGTGTCCCCAATTCTTAGATATAAACTTCCTGCTCCCCAAATTATCATCATCATTATTCACAAAATGTATCCTCAGGATCAAATGCAGTTGTCTGGGTGTAGTCTGGCCAAGTAATAAATAGATCAGTAGGACTATGCCTTGGTTCCTCCTTCCCAAACTCAACATCAGATAATGCATTAAAAATCAGTATATTTTGTTTTTACGTTGCCTAATTACCCTCTACCTCACGACTTTAAATTCTTTCAGATTAGGGTCTATAATAGAAGGGATTCTGTTGTGAATTTGTTTTGTTTTGATTTTAAGAAAAAGGAAAAGATGAGAAAACAATAGTAAACCTGATTGATATATTAAAAATCTGAATGCCTGTCTCTCTGTCTATCTGTCTGTCTCTCAAATCCATGAACTTATTACCTCTTAAGAGTCTCAGAAAATAGAACATTAAATTGAAAGGAAAGGGGGAAGAACTAAAGAATGATCAGATACATTCAGAGATGTGCTGGAGTCAGCTTTTAATGGCACAGCTGATTGTTAAATTTTCAGTGGGTATATTTACAACTCTGATCTACAGAGGCTACAAATCAGGATTTAATTGATAGTTTTTGTTGATTGCCTAAAGTTATGAAAAATGTTTATCATGCAGAATAAATTTTAAAGTATGGCATATGTACAATGCACCCCTCAACTACAGCCTCTGACAGCCATTTGTTAAAAATTTGTCTGCATATCACTGGATATATGGTTATTACATTATATGTTTGAAGTCTCTCTATAAAAAAAAATCATTGGAAATGCTCCCCGGACAGCTTTAAAATTTCTTTTTTGGTCAATTCTTTGTTTCCTGCAAAAGAAGTGACCTTTTAAAATGAAGAAAGAGGAAGGCAATTATTTCAGAAAGTGATTGGAAAAAACAAAACCAAAACAATGCACTAAATGGTAAAGTGACTAGGGAAGAACTTTACCTGTGATACAAACTCCATAACTGTTTGCTGAATGGTTGAATCACAGACATTTCAAAATGATAACTTCCCCAAGCAGATCGATTAGTGCTGTATTTGGCCTTCATCATCAAAGCTTATTGACTGTCCTTTGGTGTGTTCTGCACTCTGCTGTAGGCATGGACCAATTCAGCCTAGAGTCCATAGGAAGTAAAAAGAAAAGGAAGAAAATCTAACTAAACCTTAGTACAAGAAAACAGGAATTGGGAATTTCTTTTTCAGTAACTTTATACTTTACTACCTAATATGAAATCAAAATGGCTTTTTATTTGGAATTGACCAGGAATAGACCTGTGGGGAATGCTTAGCTTCTAGCTGCTGGTGCCTGAAGACATAGAAGACTTTTTAATGATTTCTTTCTTTTTCCTTCCTCAAGGAAATCTTTCTCCTGAAAAGTATATTACTTATAAGAAAAGTTAAGTCACCAATTTTCAATTCTCTTTCACATCCACGATTTAAAACTTGAATATTTGAGTTTATACTCACACTCCAAATGTTTACTTCTTGAAACTAAAATGATAGTTAATTGAATTCAAGAAAATTAATCTGAGGAATGATTCTCTCACTGCAAAGTATGACATTTAACAGAAGCAATTTTTCTTCACCCAGGGTTATTATTTTTTTAATTTTTAAAAAAGTTGTTCTGAAGTAGTTGGGTCAGAAAAAATCACTTGCTGTTTGACCCTACAGATAATTGGCTCAGAAGAGAATGGTAAAGAATTGAGGTTCAATATTCTCACATTTCTTAGGTTGTGTTTACATCCTTAATCAAACTGCTTTCTAACTGTAAAATGAGCAGATTATTTAACCATAATAATTAACAGTCTTATTACACTCTTCCAAAGTGTTTTGCAAACAGTAACTAATTAATCTACAGAAACCTCTCACAAACAAGTATCTTCCTCCCTTTTTGCACTTTAAGGTGGGGTGGGAGAGTAGCATGCATAGTGTGGTTCAGTTAAAAAATGAACCTGATGATAAAGACAGCTAGGTAGAACAGAAGACAGAGTGCCAATCTTACTTTTAGGAAGACCTGAGTTCAAATTCTGCTTCAAACACATACAAACTTTATATCCCTTGTCAAGTTAGTTGAAATATTTCAGTATCAGTGTGCTCATTTGTTAAATAAGGGTTTGGATTGAACAGCCTTTTAGGTTCCTTCTACTTCTAAATCTGTGATACTTTGGGTCAGACTTCAGAATCTCAAATTGCAACTTTTCCATTTAACCTAGGTGCCTTAGGACATTTATTTAACTTCTCAGTCTTAAATTTCCTCATCTGGTAAATGAAAGAGTGGGAGTACATAATTTCTAAGGGTCTTTTAATTAATTTTATTATTTAAGAGTCTATGACTTTTTTTAATTAAAAGGAGTTTATTAAAAGTATGTCAACATATTGTTGACAGGCTGATCACTGGGGATCAGCAAGATTTCAAGGTAGGCCAACTTTTAATAATACAACTCTATAATTTTTTTTAAACTTAATGATTTATTTGACGTTGGTAACATTGTTTGGTTCATTCTTTCATTGCCTGGAGAAAGTAGCAGTTGGGAGTGACTTTTTAAAAAATCAGTCTCTTTCTTAAAAAAGAGGATTTTTGGGGGCAGCTGGGTAGCTCAGTGGAGTGAGAGTCAGGCCTAGAGACAGGAGGTCCTAGGTTCAAATCCGGCCTCAGACACTTCCCAGCTGTGTGACCCTGGGCAAGTCACTTGACCCCCATTGCCCACCCTTACCAATCTTCCACTTATGAGACAATACACCGAAGTACAAGGGTTTAAAAAAAAATAAAAAAAAAAGAGGATTTTTTAACACTAGAAGGAAAAGGCTCATTAATTAATGAAAAATTTTATAATATAGTTTTACTATAACTTCTTATAATTTTCCTCTTTGCAAATTCTTTTTAAATATAACTTTGAGCATAAATCATACTTTTGCTTTGAAATAAGAGTTATCTCTATTTACTTTGTGCTATGAATTTTTAAAAATGCACTGCTCCCATCGATAAAAAATTTGATCCTTTGATGTGTTCTTAAATTCTGATTGTCTTATAAATATGGCTGAAGGAGTCAGGATCTAAGATTTCATCAGTGTAAGGTATTAATTTCCAAAGATGGCATGAAATGGAAAAGTATTGATTAAAGACCTTGAGGAATAGTGCCAGGTTATCTTTAATTCAAGAACATATAGAGTGGAAGAGGAGATTTCTGTTTGACCCAGATGATGGCAGGTCCAAAGAATGGGTCTATGGGCTACCTCCAGCCAAGGGTACGGATGCTGGTGGAGATGTTGGGTTCAGCAGCCATATTGATAGTGTGCTTCCTGAGTTGGGCTGGAACTGGGCAATATGGAAATGAGAATTGAGTTAGGAAAAGGGAAAGTCTATGGCTCCCCTTGGTGGCAGTAAGTGGTATTATTCCCTATTTGGACTATTGGTGTTAAATGTGGAGCAGAAGATGGGGATGTTCCAGAAAGAGCACTGTCTAAGGGTCCTGGAAATTTAAGTGAGAAGCAGGATTCGAGCCTAGGTCTTTCTGACTCCAAGACTGCTCATTTATCTTCTACCACATAATCACTTTATTGATTCAATTCAGTAAATATTTATTAAATACTTACAATGTGTCAGGCGCTGGGCTGAGCTCTAGAATACAAATAAGAAAGACAGTTGCTGCCCTCAAGGAAATTATAGTCTAATGACATTATTACATATTATTACAATCTTATTATTATCTAAGCAAATGCATTCCATAGCTTTCCAGGGCGGAGCACTCTAAGCTGATTTTTTCGGGAAATAAAAAATAAAACAGTGATTTCATTTCAGTTAAAGTTACTGAACTATTCCAAACCTAATTTGGGCTCATTCTTGTTGTTCTATTATAGGCTTTTCTGTTGACTATTTTCCCTGCTGTGATACTTCCACATAAAGTGATATCTTGCCTAACAATCTCAGCTATTTAAAGTACAGGTAAGATGAAGATAGGTGTAAAGGATCCCCTGATCAGTGTCACATGAACCTTGCATTCAAGTTTTTTGGGATTTTTTGGCATACATTTTAAAGATGAGATTTAGAGTAAAAAGTTGGGTTATCTATTTGTTTGGCAAATGCCCTCACTAAAAGCTTATAGCTATCCATAATTCAAAGAAATTTCTAACAAGATTATCAGTTTCAAAGTCCATGGCAGATTAATAGTAGTAAAGTGGAAAGAGATTGCTGCAAGAAGGTACGCTAAGAAATACTTGCTGATAAGGGAAATGCAGAGAGGAGATAGAAAACTGTAAATAGTTGACAGAAGAGTTTCAGCAGCAGAGCAGTGGAGGACCAAACCATTCATTTCAAAGCAAATAGTTCTAGTTACCTCATTAGGCTGTTACCTTGTGAGCTTTGAAAGGATTGAAGACGTGAACGTCCCACTGATCTTAATAGCCATGTCCTCTGAAGCTAATCCTAGGAGGGGCAATGGCTGATGGTAATGTCTACGCCAGGAATGGAGAGACACACCAGAACATAAACTAGACAATCCTCGAGTTAGCTAGACGGCACAGTATAGACACAGGAGTCAAGAGAACTTGAGTTTAAATTCTGTCTCAGACAGTTACTAGCTAAGGAAGAAGTCATTTAGCCTCTGGCTGGTTTTCTCATTTCTAAAATAAAGTTAATAAAATTTATCTCCAAGGTTTAAAGATAAGTTCAAATGAGATATTTGTAGAGCACTTGGCAAACCTCAAAGCACTATATAACTGCTGGTGGTGATGGTGGTGGTGATGATGGTGAGGATGATGATGTTTATTAGTAGCTTGTGAACTTTGAGGGCACTGATCCTTGAAACATAACAGGAACTCCACTTAAAGGGAACTTCACTAGATCACAGAAAAGGAGAAAATGATTTTTATTAACCAGAGATCCATCTATCCTTTGGCCACATGTGTACTCTGCACATCTACCTCACTATCATTAAGTTTAAAGTCTACTCTTCTCAAGGTGAGTGGGAGCCCCAGACTTTGGAGGGGATTGTTTTTATAAACCTTGTTATATTTGCTTAGCAAATACTATTTTAAAATCTAATTTAGATCTCTCTATAATCACTGGGATGCATACTAATGGGAAGAACCTTGCAAATAATTGTAGTAGGAGCCTTAGCCTTTCAGGGTTAGCCCTAGGTGGAGTAGTAGTAATCATCTAACCAGTCTGGAGATCCAACCCAAGAAAGTCCAGATGGGACAGAGAGGTTATATAATTAAATCCCTATGTTTTGCATTTGAGAAAATTGAGACTTTAAGTAATAAAGTGAATTGCCTAAAGCCAGACAGGCAAGAACTAGCAGAGCCCAGATTTTAAACATTGAAAGGCAAATGAACGTGGACTATTCCTGATATCAAGAAATCTTGGGCATATTATGTTAAGACTATGTTAACCAGATTTGACTATCACTGGGCATTAAATTTGACTCTATTCTAACATCCACCTTGACAAATGAAGCAAATCACTATAACTTTGAAAAATAATAGTGTATTAGTCATCTAGATAAGGATTCCATTTTTGCCAGCAGTTTTTCAAACAAGTCTTGTATGACGAGTATCGAAGAACCTGGAGCAACAGAAACCTAAAATTACAGCATTAGATGGTGTTACAGCATGAAAGCAAACACTTCTCTAAGTTAAATGGGATGTGATACTTCACACTTTTACTAAAGAGGAAACAGGGTTGAAAAATCAAAATTCAGCATTTTTCAAGTGAGAGAGAGCATTAACTATGGAGTGAGTGGACATGTGTTAACTTCTAAACTGTATTATATGGGGCAAATCCCAGCCTCCCAGGGCCTCAGTTTCCTTCTCTGTAAAATGGCATAAATTGACTAGATGACCTCTTTTCTCTTTGCCAAGAAAACCCCAAATAAAGTCACCAAGATTTGGACATCACTAAAATGACTGAATAACAACCAAAGTTATAGTAATTTTCAAATCTAATTTCTTTAGATTTGATTATAATTATATATATATATTTATATTACATAAATTATATTGTATTATATATACATTTATAATTGTAAATAATAATTATAGTACTATTCAAATATAATGATTTGAAAAGTTCCAAAAAGAGCAGCAGTGGTGAAATGACTTCTTGGTAATTTAGCTATTTATTGCTTGTGTTTTCTGGCTATATTTGAGGCCTGCCTTTTGTGTCCTAATAAACGGTTTACATATTTACATGAAAGCATAGGGATTGTGGTGTGTGTCTACTTGGAGAAGAGGAGGCAATTCTTTCTTCTGTCTCTTCTCTCCCTTGAGATAAAATTGAGGCAAAAGCTTAAGCTGTTGCTACAACTATCCTCAGCTGAGTTTCACACATCTTTGTTGACTGGGCAGCTGTTTTCTCTAACTAGATAGGAAATTGAATAGGTGTAAATTCTAAGCTGATAACTATTCATAGCAGCTGTTGACTTTTCCCATAGGTGTCCCTTTGCCAAAAGAGAAGGTGCCTAACTACATACATGCTGTATTCAAATAACCAGCTTGATTGAAGGAAAATTATGTGAAATGGGTCAATATTCTTTTTTTTTTAAATATAGTCAACTCCAGAGTCCAGGCTGTGAAAATGAGAAGTATCTGTGGCAATTAGTAATGGGAATCATTATAAGTATATTCCCAGGTTCCTGATAGAAAGGGTCTACATAGGTTAATTTGAACTCTATCAGAGAAACCACTAGGCTTTTAAAAATTCCTGATGAGTTCTATTGAAGCCTGTGGAAAATCAAGTTCTAAAACAGAAGGTAAGGGTTTAAAAAAGAAGTAGAAATGGTGAGTGACTAAATCCATGACCATTCAGTTACTACTCACTCTCTTAAGGTCCTGGGAGCCACACAGGTAAATGGCAGGGAGGGGAGGAAGGGGCCGACAAGATACCCTTGTTCTTCTCATTATTGAAGTCCCTGAGATTTAAATTTAGATGAAATCGGTCATAAAGACAGCATTAATTAATTTATGAGAATGAAACATTTAATAAATGATAAGAAATCAAGAACAATCATCACATTTACTTATTGTTAGAATAATTAAAACAAGCATAATCAAAACATCCCAAAGGAGGAGTTCACATCTTTATTACTTAAATTCAGCAGTAAGGCTCAGAAGAAAGGAATCTCTTGTGCCTGAGGAATTTCATTTTTTGGTTTGCAGGACATGATGCCCCAGATATTTTTAGGGGACAATCTTAATCATTTGCCCACTGTTAGGCCATATTATTTTTCTATGAGATACTCTTCCAGTCTTCCCAGTTCTTTGACTGGGTAAAGTCTCCTTTCTGTTCAGGTTGGCCAGCTTAAACAGCATGGAGTGTTTGGTTTTTTTTTTTTTTTTTCACCCACCCACCATGGGCAGGTTCCAAAAAAAAAATTCTTTTAGCCCAAATATGTAATTATAGCTTACAACACAACAGCTGCACAGCCTGTCTCCCCCCTTTCCTTACTCTTCTCTTTCTAAAATTATAAAGGAACAATTTTTATTGATATCTTTTATTTTAACATCATCTATAGCACTTTTCCTCCCTTTCTCCTTCTCAGAGAGCAATCACTTATAATAAAGATTTTTCTAAAGAAGAAAAAGAAGGGGGAAAAAATAAAAACCCAACCAAATTTAAAAACTCTTAGAAAAACTTAACCTGCCAGTTGTTCCATACCCACTGACTTCAACCTTCTATGATGGGTATGATCTGAGAGTAGTTGGTGGGCAACTTAATCTATAGACATCAGTAAAAGGCAACACACTAACCAATGAGTGGTTTCTCTCCTTTAGGGCTATAGATGACCTTAGTGGATGATGAACTCAGACAGCTCTTCCTATAGCAGAGTCATGTTTTCCTTTCATCAAATTTCAATAGCTACAACCCTCTCTTTTATAAGTTCCCTACTTCAGGTTCAAAGTCTTGTCAGATTTGCTCCCTTCCTGTTAGCTTCTGAATTCTGGCTTCATTAAATCGGCTTTCTTCATCTCCTTCTGTGTCTTTTGTTCTCAGCTTCATCTTACTCTCTTTATATGCTCAGCTTCTTCTCATCACATATCATCTACCTGCTTCTGTTGCTTCTAATGCCTCAAAGCAAAGCTTCCTTTGTGTTTAGTACTTCAACTCTTTCCCTTATGTAAAACTCAAAAAATGCATCTTTCACTCAGCTGACCCAAGTAATCCTTACATCAGTCCCATGGTTCCCAAATTGTTATTCAGTTCATCACTTCTTAAACTCAAAAAACCATCCTATGTAAATGAAATAATGGACTATAATGCTTTGCAGACATTTTTTACCTTAGGGAGGGCTTTAAATTCAGAGAGATCTGTTAATTATAATTATCTGAGGGGTAGTTTTCTCATAGGTTCTCAGAAAGGTCTCTGTTGTCCTCAAGAAATTTTTTCCCTTCTGGTCTGTTTCTTCTCACCTGATTTTATCCCATACACAGCTCTTCTTTGCCTGTAACCAAAATAATCACATAAAAGAAGTAAGTCCCTTACATATGATATAGGTAAAAAGTCACAGGATGGGAGGGAGTATGGCGTTCAAGTCAGAGAGAAGGTCCATCAAAAAAGGCCTCATATATTAAGTTACACAGGTCTTGAAGTGAAGTAGGAATTCATTCTGGGCTTAAAGACTGGGATATAAAGCTACAGAGATGAAAGATGTGTATGACAACTGAAGCAAGATCAATTTGGATTAAACAGAGTTCGTATGACAGAAAGCCATACATAGTTAGGCAAGAATGTTAAGTTGGAGGCAGATTGTAAAAGGCTTTAAATGCTGACAAAAAGGTGCTTCTGTTGGATACTAGTTCTTTGCTTTAGGAAAAATACTTTGGTAGCTATATGGAGGATGGATTAGATAAGGGAGAAATTGGAGCAGAGAATCTAGATCAAGACACTTTTGGAAACCTAGTAGGTACTTTACACATTATGAATTGAATTGTTGAAGAACAATAGAGTAATATTTAAAGTCCCTTTCTGATATAGACTGACTACTTAAATATAAATGTTTATAAGGTAAATTAATAAAATAAAGCAAACTTAACTACCCAAAAATCATTAAGTATCATAGAATTTCTGAAAAGGGGAAAGTTGATAAAAGATAGAAGATATGAGGAAAGCTTCATGGTGGGTATGGAAATTTAATGTAGATGTAGATGTAGAATGTGGAGACATGAAGGAGGTAGCAGTAAGAGTTTCCTTTTGAGAGTTGGAGAAGGACACTGACTTGGAGGATGTGTGTCTACCCCAGGCATATGAAAACTTCCCTTAGCAAAATGGGCAAAAGAGAACAGTTCTTTCTAATGAAGTTGGCTGGAGAAGACACTGTGGGGTGTTGAGTTTGGACATGATGATGCCAAGGTAATCTATTGCATCCAGGGCCCCTGCCAGTCATCCTAACTTTTGTCTCGCAACCAGACTTGGATGGGCTCTGTAAGAGAGTGAGGCTGACAATTTTGCATGACTCTGCCTCACTTAAATCCAACTCACACTCAAGTCAAGACATCATTCTTCCGATGTCATTGGTCCTCTTCAAAAATGTAGGATGAACAACAGCTTATGAAATATGGCAAGATAAGGTAGGCCAAGTAATATGAGGTCAGGTAAGGAGGGACTTTGAATGACAGAGTAAGAAGCTGGCACTTTTTCTGAGATATAGCAAAAGGGGAAAACAGGAAGCTAACAAGCCAAGCTTAAACTTGCTGTAGTACATTCTGCAAGAGTTATAGATTTTCTCAATTATCAAGGGACTTTAAACAGTTTACTAAGAAACAGAATAGAGCTAAAAACTGGATTGGTATTCACATTTTAATTAAGGAATCCCAGTGGAGCCAAAGGGAGAAGGGGAACTGGGTTGTAAGCAATTGAATATCCATTTTCAAAGCATATAGATCTGCTTTTGGCAGAAAGAGTGCCTTAACAGCAGCCCAGGTATTAGAAGTCCCTCTGCTAGAGACATTTCTCTAACCATGTTCGCGGAATTTCTAAACTCCTAGTATAATGCCTTTTATCTAAGTGATCTGCAATATGTCCTTGAGATAACTTCTTTTTTCTTTCTAGGCCCACTGGTCTTCATACAAATGTTATCTACCATGCTTTCTATTTTGGTGAGGAGCTAGATGAAACGCTGTTTAGAGCAGGGGTCGGCAACGTATGGCTCTTTCTGCAGGAGCCATAAAGTCCATTTTTTTTCAGGCACTGTTACAGGAGCGCACTATGAGCACTGTACGGCTCTCACGAAGTTACATTTTAAAAAATATGGCGTTTATGGCTATCATGGCCAAAAAGGTTGCTGACCCCTGCTTTAGAGAGTCAGGGGGGGCTTGAGTTAAGATCCAACTTCCACACTTGCCAATTGGTATTCCATTACAATCATACGACAGTCATTCCTCAGTTGAGGGACATCCCTTCAGTTTCTAATTCTATGCCACCATAAAAAGAGCTGTTATCAATATTTTTATGCAATTATGTGATTTCCCCCAGTCTTTAATAAACTCTTTTAGATATAGGCACAATAGCAGTATTGCTGTGTCAAAGAATATGTAGAGTTTTGTGGCCCATTTGGATGTGTTTCCAAATTGCTCTCCAGCATGGTAGTGTGTCGTCAGTTCATAGTTTCACCAATATCATATTAATATTCTAATTTTCCCACATCGCTCCAACATTTACCATATTTCTTTTTTGACACATTAGCCACTCTGATATGTGTGAGATGGTACCTGAGAGTTGTTTTAATTTGTATTTTTATAATTATAGGGATTTGCAGCATGTTTTCATATGACCATGAATACTTTTAATTTTTTCAACTAAAAACTGTCTATTCATATCTTTTGACCAAATATTTATCAATTGGGGAATGACATATTCTTATAAATGTGATTCAGCCTATTGCCTTTAGAATTGTTTTTCTTTTCAGTGGAGATAACATATCCAAATAAACTTTGGAGTTCTGAGGAAAGAATTAGTTTAGGTTGGCAATAATTTTCCCATAATTGGTCATTTATGTATGTGCCATGGTGTGCTAAAAGATTACACTCAAAAGAGTATGTCTTTGGAGGAATCCAACTATGCCAGTCTATATTATTCCTCCCATTAAACACTCATCTGTTATAACTGCTTTGTATCTTAGGATCATCAATTTAGAATGTGTGAACACCTATTCCAACTCCTCATTTTTATAGATGACAAAACTGAAGACAGCAATTTTTAGTGACTTGCTCAGTGTTACATAGGTAGTAAATGACAGAGTCAGGATTTGAACTCACATCTGAGGATTCCAAATCTAAAACTGTCCATTATTCTATGCTTCCTTATTTTCTAGTGGATGTTTCTACCTCCACAATAGGGATCCATTCATTGTGTGATGAGTTGGTCATTCATATTCAGCCCTACTTGTATTTTGGAAAGACCATTGGACTGAATGTCTGTCCCATCCTTCTAGGGTCGTATTTGAGAAATCCATATGTTACAGTCAGTAAAGTACATAGAGCATAATAGAGGCACTATTAGGAAGAATGATAGACCATCCAAAATTATATGTGGTAATTAATCATGAAGTAGTTTCTCTCAAAAGATTTTCTTGCCCTCTCCTCCTCAATGAAGACCCAAACCACTAAATTATCTTAATTTTTTCAATGATCTTAGTCATCATTTTTTCCTAATGCCATAGAAAAGCACTAATTGTGTTCAAAGCACAAAAAGACCACATTTATGCAGTTGTTAAGCAGATAAGGCCTAGATGCTAATGGATTTTCCATCTCATATTTTTTCAATATTTTCCATAGTTGGAATACTAACATTCGAGTTGAATGAACACTTATTTAATGTCTTCAACAGATTCCATACAGAACTTAGCTTGCTCTTGTTATTTAGAATGAGTTTTTTTTTAAATCTTAGGTTGCTGCATTTATTAGCCAGCATGCCCTAGAAGAAATAAAAGGTTTTTGAAATGCTGGACTTTGAGAAATAACATTATCTCATAACAATGGAAACCCATTTTATAAAATTATCGGGTTTCTGAATAGTAATATGGGCACTTGAAGGACATCCTCTAGTATCAAGATTAAAGTATCTCACTCATTGTTGGTGAAGTTAGCATCATTAGCTTCAATCACAAACTATATAAACACAGTTCTTCAAAACTGTAGTGTTAAAATAAGTGTCTTAAATATGTGCATATTAAAAAGAGCAAAAGGAAAGAATCATCTTTCTTGAGTGATAATGATTTATTAAGCCTTTCCCACCATACTATTCGTGAGAAGGAAAACTTCATATTTTCTGTACTCATCTCCTGATAGAGAGATGATTGACTTTCCTTCAAGTACTCCATGATTCAGTTAGTCACATTGTCAAGGACTCAAGAGAAGGAAGGGAAGAACCTATGAACTTTTCCCCCTGTTTTTGTACAAAGTGATTTTTGTACAAAATGATTTTTATTTTAGTCCACAAATACTGATAGTTTTAGCCTTCTTAAAGGAGGCTTAGCCAGTTTCTCAATTTTTAAATTTCATTCTCAATTGAATACATAGCACGCAAAAAGAGAATGGCATAAGTAAGTGTGAGTCTCCATTTGCTACTGTTTGTTTTTATTTAAAAAAAAGTAGAACTCTGATGGTGTTCCCATCACTATCTTGTATAGCTTTTACATTGCTTATATTTGTTCATATTGTTTCTGATATTAATACAAATTCTTTGAGGGAAGAAAATATTTAATTTTATTTTTTAAATATTCAAAATCCATCATATTGTATGACACTTCTTCCTCCCTCCCTCCCTCTCTCCCTCCCTCCTTCCCTCCCTCTCTCCCTCCCTCTCTCCCTCCTTCCCTCCCTCCCTCCCTCCCTCCCTTCCTTCCTTCCTTCCTTCCTTCCTTCCTTCCTTCCTTCCTTCCTTCCTTCCTTCCTTCCTTCCTTCCTTCCTTCCTTCCTTCCTTCCTTCCTTCCTTCCTTCCTTCCTTCCTTTCTCCTTTCCTTTCCTCCTCCTTTTTCTTCTTCATAGGTAATATATCCTCTGATTTCATTAGTATAAGAATTTCCCAGGGAAGAAACTTCCTCTATCAATGCAATCCCTTTAGAATTTTAAGAAGAATATTACACTGAGTGCTCAGAATTACACAGCCAGAATGTGATAGAAGCAGGAATTGAACCCAGATCCTCCGGACTTAAAGGTTGGCTCAAGATATCCACTCTCCTATTGTCTGGTGCATAGAAGGTATTTCAATACAGGCTTGTTGGTCAATCAAAGTTTAATAACATTTTCGTGCATTGTTGATCTTTTAATATGAAGGAAAGGTATATGAAAATAAGCCCCAAAAGTATGACCACAAAATAAATTTATTTAGGATTAACCTGGAGTGGTTACTAGAAACTATCTAAGGAGGGGCCACCTTTTCTGAGTTATTTCTCTCCTAAAAAGCACTTTTCGGAGATGTAATCTACTTCCCATTTCCCCATAAAATAGGCAACAAAAAACTATATTTACTTGTTAGATGCATCCCCAAAGCTTGTTCCAAAATGAAAGAACTCTAATCTAGGGGCAAGGCACTTACTCTTTCAAGTGCCTCCCTTATCTTGTCTGCAAAATAAAGCCTTTGGACTAGATGATCTCTCAAGCCTCTGCCACTTCTGAAAACGTTCTATAAGATGACAGAATGCGCCACCAGAAAGGAAGAACTGCTGATGTAGAGACGAATATCAGACTCGGCAAATTGTATTCACTCTCTTCTCACTAGCTGAGAACTTGCGAACCGGCAGGGGAGAAATTGACAAGAAGTTCGGTCCTGGGAACAGCTCCCGAGCCTGGTAAATTTCACCCCCAGCTGATTCTTCCGGAGGGAGCCGGGAGGGACAGCCCAACCTCTAGGTGGATTCTCCAGACAGGAAAAGAACTATGAACCAAAACCAAAACCAAAACTGATTCTAAATGACTAATGTCTGTCCTACCGGGTTAGTCAGTCTGCAAATGAAATCAACACATGTTTTACAAAATGCCTGCTTTACAAACAAAGCATTGTGGTGGTGTGAAAATATCAGAATTAAATGGCTGCGTGCCATGCTATCCTGTATAAGTAGGTATTCTAGGAGCAATCTATATATAGATTGAGGTGTGTATTTGCTGTTTTTACTAGTGTACATTTGTTGTTTCTACTAGTACGTAAACATTACAAGCAAGTCATGAATATAGCCTACTCAGACGATTTCCTTTTTAGCCTGATTTATGCTCATGTTTTGAGGTTATTTCTCAGGTTGGAACTTGTGTAAAGGCTTTAAGGGTAATAAAATTAAAAATGGGAAAATCTTCTCTAAGACTATATTACTTTATAATTTGGGCACTTGGGGAAAAAAAAGGATTTTGTGAGAATGGAACTCACTATTGAAAATATAACTGAAAAGAGTTTCTAAACTTTTTTTCTCCTTACCTTGGAAATGATTCTAAATTTTAAAAGCATAACTTTGAGCTAATCCTCTCTCTCCAATCCTTTTCATATGATTATCAATATTAATTATACTAATAGAGATGCCCTGATATAAATTTTGTAATATGAATTTTATGTAGCTCCTCCTCTAGGCTAACCCACATCCAACTTGTACTCTCAGGTTGCATCCCTGGGAGAGGACTACACTGGGGTTTAAGATATTCTGTGGGTCTAAATTCCTAAAACTATAACTCATTTACGGACTGACCTTCACTAATCAGCCAGCTGACACAAGCTCGTAGCAAAGAGACTTGCTGACATAGATTAAGAACATTAGTAGAAAACATCTCTTTCCATAAACTTGGGATACTTTCTCCCATAAATAAATGCAGCATGGAGGGGAAGAGTGAATATGTATGGAATATGCTGGTAGAGATACAAACTTAGGGAATACACATCTCCAATAAAACTCATTCAATGCTGCAGTATCCCCCCTTTTTTTTCTTCTTATAATGCCCTCACATTGTTCATCTCTGACTTTAGTTGATCATGTTACTTCATAGGGGACTTCCTGGGGTTTCTTCCTCTAGGTAGCCAATTCAGCTCCTAAAGTGGACTCTCTGGGTCTTCTCTTACCTAGGTACATTGTCTTTTATGAGGCAGGTCTCTTTAATGAAAGACATCATTACCAATTGAGTTAGGGAAGTCAGTGAATAAAAATCTCTTAAGCACTTACTATGTGCCAAGCACTGTACTGTGTTGGGATTCTAAAAAACCCCAAATTATCACAGTCTGATGGGAGAAGCAACATATAGTTCTGTTTGGACAAGATGCATACTGAATAAACTGAATGTAATCTAAGAGGAAAGGCCTAGTTAAAGAGTCCTGGGAAAGATTTCTTATAGATCACTAACCTCCTCTCATTCATCCAGACAAAGAACTATTTTCTCTCAAAAGAACAGTTCCCTCTCAAGAGGCAACTTCTCCCTTTTCTGAAAGTGTTTCAAAGGTTTTCTACTGCTGGAGATTAATTGAGCTCTACCTGTCTCAACCAACACCCTAGAGCAGTGATGGGCAAACTACAGCTCACAGGCTAGACATGGCCCCCTGGGTGACATTATTCCTAATCTGACGAATACAATGGGTAGGATACAATACAATGAAACTTCAAGAGAGTTGCCTTAGAAACAGACTGACATATGAGCATTTCCTTTCCTTTGGCTCCCTCTTTAAAAAGTTTGCCCATCACTGCCCTAGAGAATGCCTGACTTTTGAAAAGGTTACCAAGGGCCAAAAAAAGAAAAATTGCCAACAACAACAACAACAAAAGAATTAGAAATGTCTTTTCCCTCTTCCTAAAGAAATCATGATGTATAAACAGTTTTAAAATTTTATCTTCCTTTTGTCTATATTATCTACCTATTACACCCTGTAATTTTATCAAATGGGCTATGAGGTATGCAGCGGATTAGGAATACATTGATAAAATCTCTCTTCTCTCCACTTCATAGATAATCAATATTGTCTTGATTAAGCAAAAGTGAATATGCTGTGACATATTTTTGGTTTTATCTGGAGGTCCAGCATTTCTTCAGTCATCTAACTTAAAAAGTAATATGGCTGTCAACTTGAATTGAATTTAAGCAGTTGTCCAGCATTCTTATTTTATAGAATAAACTGAGGCCATCCTCAGACAAAGCCATCCAATTGATACAAATATATTGTGAATATATATAGCAAGGAAGTTTTAAGGGGTGAATAGTTTCTTCAAGAAAAAAAAAAACCAAAAAACCTCCTGATGAGTAGGATAATGTCCTAATGGCAAGAGGTGACATTTTGATTTGATTTTGTCTTCCCCCTGTAGTTCTTTGTTATTTATTTGAGCTTGAAATTTCAGAAGAGAGGTTTTTAATTCTGTCCCCTCTTCCCCCACTTGACAAAATTTAGCAATGACAAGTATGGGTTTGATTGTGCTAATCACATTTTGACTTAAAATCCTTGTCCTACTTTTACTTGTGAACTAGAGAGAAAATTTTATTTCATTTTATTACTTGGTAATATAAATGGGATAATTTGATATTCTTACCAAATTAGCAGTATTACTTATAGACTTGCAGTATTTAATGGGCACAATGATATATGCCCAAATGTATTCAATGGGATATGTACAGTCTGCCATGGAAAAGAAATATGAGGTCAATCTGCTCTCACATTTCTTTTATTTATTTATTTGTTTGTTTTTTTGTTTATTTTTTTATTTTGGAGGATTTGGATGAAGATGAGGTAGTTACCACTTGGACTTTCTTTTTCTCTCCTATTCTCTTGTCAGTTTTATTATCTGGAGGTTAAAAGAAACTGCAGGAAAGGCTTCAAGTGGTTCTGTGGTTGAACTTTATACAAAGTGCTTTCTTTTGTTTCTTTATACTATTTGCCACATAAAACATTTATCACATAAAATTTTATATGGTGAGCTATAGCATACATATGACATACTACATATGCACATAATTATGCACAATGATTTATGAAGTAGCTTTCAAACAATAGTATTCTTAGAATGAAAATTCTCTGTTCCCATTAATATACTTCTCCCTGAGTTGACCTAGAAAGTAAATATTGTGTTAAGCAATGCAGTAAAAAGTAAATTATGGTAAATTGGCAATCAATGGAGCTATTTTCAAATCTCAATTTTGATACTTTCTGCCTGATCTTTGACAAATTAGGGGGCATTGTGACATAACATATAAAGTGCTTGGCTTAGGATGATTTTGGAACAAAATCTCATTTATGATATTTTTTAGCTCTGTGATTCTGGTCAAACCATTTATTTCTCTGAGCCTCAGGTCCCTTACCTATAAAATTGGGGCATTTATAATAGATGGTCTCTGAGGTTCTTCCAACTCTAGAGCTAGGATCCTAGATACACACTTATATGTTGTTATCGGTAGGTCCTGTTTCTATGGGCTCATATTTAAGGTAGGTTTAAGTGTCAGGCCTCAGAGTAGGGAAAAATGTTGCTCACTACATCACATGCATTTAAAGATATATGCTCTTAGGTAATGAAAAGGAACAATGATCTTAATTTTCTTTCTTTCCCATATCTATGAGAATATCTACCATTTTACCTTTGTCAAAAACACCACATTTACATGGTACTGGCTAAGAGACAGAAGGGAGGATCAGTGGAATAGAATTGGGGTAAATGACCTGAGTAAGATAGTGTATGATAAACTCAAAGATTCCCAGCTTTTGGGACAAAACCCCACTATTTGACAAAAACTTCTGTGAAAATTGGACAACAGTATGGGAGAGATTAGGTTTAGATCACCATCTCACACCCTACACCAAGATAAATTCAGAATGGGTAAATATAAAGAAGGAAACTCTAAGTAAGTTAGGTGAACATAGAATATTTTTACCTTTCAGATCATTGGGAAAGGAAAGATTTTATGACCAAACAAGAGATAGAGAATATTACAAAATTTAAAATGAATAATTTTGATTATGTTAAATTAAAAAGGTTTTGTACAAACAAAACCAAGGCAACCAGAATTAGAAGGGAAGCAACAAATTGGGAAAATATCTTTATAACAAAAACCTCTGACAAAGGTCTAATTACTCAAATTTATAAGGAGCTAAATCAATTGTACAAAAAAAAATCAAGCCATTCCCCTTGATAAATGGGCAAGGAACGTGAATAGGCAGTATTCAGATAAAGAAATCAAAACTATTAATAAGCACATGAAAAAGTGTTCTACATCTCTTATAATTAGAGAAATGCAAATCAAAACAATTCTGAGGTACCACCTCACACCTAGCAGATTGGCTAAAATGATAGCAAAGGAAAGTAATAAATATTGGATGGGATGTATCAAAGTTGGGATGTTAATGCATTGCTGGTGGAGTTGTGAACTGATCCAACCATTCCAGAAGTCAATTTGAAATTTTGCCCAAAGGGCTTTAAAAGTCTGTCTGCCTTTTGATCCAGCCATACCACTGCTGGGTTTATACCCCAAAGAGATAATAAGGAAAAAGACTTGTACAAAAATATTCATAGTCACGTTCTTTGTGGTGGCAAAAAATTGGAAAATGAGGGGATGTCCTTTGATTGAGGAGTGGCTGAACAAATTGTGGTATCTGTTGGTGATGGAATACTATTGAGTTCAAAAGAATAATAAACTGGAGGAATTCCATGTGAACTGGAAAGACCTCCAGGAATTGATGCAGAGTGAAAGGAGCAGAACTAGGAGAACATTGTACACAGAGACTGATAGATTATGGCACAATCGAACATAATGGACTTCTCTACTAGCAGCATTGCAATGATCCAGGACAATTCTGAAGGACTTTTGAGAAAGAATGTTATCCACATCTAGAGAAAGTACTGTGGGAATAGAAACACAGAAGAAAAACAACTGCTTGATCACATGGTCGATGGGGATATGATTGGGGATGTAGACTCTTAAACAATCATCTTAGTGAAAATAATAATATGGAAATGGTTCTTGATCAATGACATATGTAAAACCCAGTGGAATTGGCTTCCCATTGGCTATGGGAAGGGGGTGGGAGGAGGGTAAGGAAAGAACATGAACCACGTAACCATGGAAAAAATTCTAAATTAATAAACTTAAAAAAAAGAAAAGCAAAATAAAATTAAAACAGAAACACCACTTTTCATTAAATATCTCCTGGATCTCACTTATTTAGGATTTAGAAGTGGAAGAGGCCTTTGGGATCATTTTGTCCAAATCTCTCATTCAGCAGATATTTAATAATAATATTATAAAATTTATAAAAGATAAAAGAAATTTATGCTAGGAGAAATTGTGACTAGCCCTTGACCAAATAGTAAATGGCTGCAACAGGATTTCAAAGAGACTAAATAATCAGTGGGATACTAAGGATAATTGTTACCAGTGCAAAGCTATCAATTGACATGAGAGAAAGAAACCTTTATAGTTGGTTGCCTGTGTGGCAAGGGCCACTGTCCATCAGCATCCTCCAGCTCTCAATGTCATATAATCCTATTTACTCTACTGGCTAGGTTCTTCCTCCTTGAAATTCTTCAAGACCTAAACCTTCCCTTGTAATATGTCTAGGCCTGGTAGTAGCCTGCACAGAAGCCACTTAAAGTCTCCTTGATTTGTTGTCCTCACATATTCTGATATTATGCTCCTTCTGCTTTCCAAGATTGCATTGGACTGTTGAGTGGGGTAAGAGGGAGGGACACTGTTTTGTATTGTTGAACCAAAAAGCTCTGGATATTTTTCATATGAATTCATTTCAGTGATGTTAGCATCATCTATATTGTACATGTAAAATTGATTTTTGATACCAAGTGTAGGACTTTTTACATTTATCTCTGTTAAATTAATTCTATTATTTTGACCTACTGTTCTTACCTAGAGATGTTTTGTGGACCCTCACTCTGTCATCCAACATGTTAGCAATTCTTCTCAGCTTTGTGCCATCCACAAATGTGATAAGCATACCCTCTTTGCTCTACTCTGAGTCACTGATAAAAATGTTGAACATGACAGAGACAAGGACAGATGCCCCGTGCATGCCATCTGAGACTTTCTTCCAAAATAACATTAACCCAAGGCCCTCTGAGTTTGTCTTGAACAGAGGTCTTTTGAATTAAAATCCAGTGCTCTTTTTGATTCCCTCTTTCCTTCCTCACCACTACAGCCATTTCTTTTTAAAAATTTCTTTATTTATTTCCTGATATTTCAACCCTTTCCTGTCCTCCCTACACCTTTTCCAGCTTAGTAAAGCAATTATGTAAGCCATTCCCCATATTTTTAAATTTATTTAGCTATCCAATGTTTAAACATTAAGTTGAATTAGTTTATTATCATTTCTTTTTTATACAAAATTTTTGGCTTTTCCCCTTTTAACTCAACCACTCAGTTATCCAATGCAAAGACCTCATCTGTTTCTTTTTATCTAGAGACTACTGCTTCTCAGTTTACCCTTTTCTTCATCACAGTGTGTTGTTCAAGCCTATTGTTTATGGCTTCTGTATTGCCTATATATTATCTTTTCTACAAATTCAACTCATGTGAAGCTGGATTTGAACTCATCTTTTTGATTCCAGGCAGAACCAGTGCTCTGGCCAAATTGCCACTAACTGCCTCACAGTTTGAACAGATCATACAATAAACAAACTAATACGTATAAATAATATTGATTCAGAATAAGTTGGAAGTAGTCTCATAAGGATGATGGTGCTCAGATTGAGGACTGTTATATCAATTTATTTCTTTATAGTTAAAAAATACTTTAATCTTGCTGGTAAGTTCTCTGTTCATCTACATCAATCTGTTCAATTTTAATTTTTTCCTTCCTCATTGGGATTTTTTTTCATTGTATATTTAGTATTTGATTTTTTAGGACTTCCCAACCATGAAGCATTTTAGTCCATGGGATTCTACATAGCTATTCTCTGAACCCTCTGGAGTCTACTTTTCCAAAATCTGCTTAGCCTTTCAGATGATGCCCCAGATTTCCTTTTCTTTTCTATTTCACACTTAAGATGGAAGGATCATTTCACCCCAGTGTTCACATTACTGCCCCCAAAAGAGTAATTAGTAAGTTGGTATATTCTAAGGAAAATCGGCATAGAATCTCCTCCCTAAAGTTCCCCAATATGGGAAATATTTCCATGTATATGAAAAGCATCCAAGGTAAAGTGAGCTCAGTCTTATAAAATTCATATAGCAAAAGATTCATGTACTCATGATTCTGATGACTTTAATTTATTTTCTCCCTTTATACAGACCTTATGAAAGTTCCTCAGATATCTTGTTTAGCTTCATCAACCCCATTTGGGGTTTTCTTGGCAAAGATACTGGAGTGTTTTGCCATTTCTTTCTCTAGTTCACTTTACAGAGGAAGAAATGGAGTAAATGGGGCTAAATGACTTAGGTAGGGTCATGTAGCTATACATGTTTGGGGTGGGATTTGAACTCAGATCTTCCTGACTCCAGACCCATTGCTTTATTCTCTGTACTACTTAGCTGCCCTCCCCTTAAATATGATTCACCTTTATTCTGGGCTCTTATTAAAGATAAAAAAGTTTGATTTTTTCAGTGTTTCTAGTTTGTCCTTTACTTTAAAAATAGTCCTGACCATTAACCAGTGACTGCTCTTGGGGGATCGCTTTGGAGGACTCATCAGAAGTCAATACTCTTTCAAAAAATTCCCACTCTGGTCATATAATGGGAAGAGATAGAGCTTCATCTTCCTCTCACAATCTTTTTGGAATTGCTGCATTCATTAAGTTGTCTGCCATTAAATGTTTGAGTTCTGAACTGGCTTGCTATTTTATCTAAATATTTTTTTTTATTATTCCTAAAAATTAGGATATTTTCCCATGTTTACATAATTCATGTAGTTTTCCTCTGCCCGTAGCTGACACACAATTATTTTATCTAAATATTAAGAATGCATGGCTGAGTCTCTTCATAACATCCTTTTCATTTAATCCAAAGTCTGTTTCTCTTCAAATCAATCAAGAACCTTCCCTACCTTGTTTAATGCCTTTGACTGACCAATTGCTTCATAGAGTTGTTCTCAGCTGATTAAGCCAGTTACTTGAAGAAGAGTAGGGTGATAGGTTGATTAATTCAATTAACCCCACCTCTTATGGTTAGATCTGGATTTGGGGCAGAAAGGATACTTAGGAAAAATGTTATGTAGTTCATTTTGAAGATTAATAGAGTCCCAGAGAAGTGAAGTAACGCCCATACAATAAGTAAAAGTCACAAATATAGTATGTCAAGAGTCAGGATTTGAACCAAGATCTCTTTAACTCCCAATCTAACACTCAAGGACAATAACTTCAAATGTCCAAATCTAAGCTTATTATCCTGTATTAAAGCACATTCCTCCTCCAAACATCCCTACTTCTGCTTAGATTGCCACAGTCTTTCCAGTTACTTAGTTTCAAAAACTTGGGATCATCCCTGACTCAATTCTTCTTCATACCAACCCCTGCTCAATACAACTGCAAAGCTCTGTTGATTCTGCCTCCACAGCATTTCTCACACCCAGGCTATTCTCTCTACTCACACAGCTACCTTCCTTGCTCAAGCCTTCAAGATTTCTTGTCTGGGTTATCACAACAGCCTTCTAATTGGATTCCTGGCTTCTAGACTCTCCCTTTCTAAAAATCATCTTCCATGTACCTCCCTAAACAATTTCCCTAAAGATATATGACTTCATGACTTCCCTAGTCAAGAAAAGCTTAAGTGGTGCCCTGTTTTGGGGATAAAGTCACTCCCCAGTCTGGTATTTAAACCTCTCACAGTGCAAATCTAACATACATTTCTAGACTCGTGTTATGCCATATCCCTTCAGTCCTTGCCATATTGGCCAGTTTGCTCCTCCAGTTCCATCTCCCCAAGTCCCTCAGGCCCCTCTCCCCTAAAATGTTTACCTTACTTCTAGGCTAGTTCAGTTGCTATATTAATTGGGGTACAATTTTCTGATACTCCCTCTGCCTCCATTTCTCTTGTATTTAGCAGTCTGTTTACTTGTTATGTTCCTCTGTCAAATGTAAGCTCCTTGAGGACAGGCATTATTTGGAGAGGGTTTTATTCTTGAAACTCTGATGGCTTAGATGGATAACAGGTGATAAACTGCATAAATGCTTGTGAAATTACATTCTTCTCTGAGGCTTTGTGCTGACTTCTAAAGTCAGAATAAAAGAGCAAGATATATATTAGTATAAGATTCTGCAGGGCTCTATAATACAATTATTTTTAAGACTGTAACTTCATTGTATTTTTACCCTTTTCTTCGCATTTTCCAATATCACTCTTTTTTTCTGGATTTTTTTTTCTTTGATCCTATTATTCCTGATGTTTGCACTATACATAACTGAGTACATTGTGTGAGTTCAGGAATGGTATTATTAAACACACACACACACACACACACACACACACCCCACAAATTAGCAGAGTGACTTTCAGACTTAAGAAAAAAATATGAATCAAGTTGAATAAATGCTTTCTGACTGACTGACAGTTTTCATAACTCAATTTTTCTGAAATCATCTTCTTGTTAATATTGAACCAAGGAAAAGTAGGGCAAAGGCTACTTCTGGTGGGAGGGTAGAAAATAAATCTCCTCCCCTCCTAACTCCCCCCCAAAAAAAAGAGCTTTTGGAGTCAATATATATTGGAGTTTACAGAAGGAAATGGACAAGTTTCCTGTCTGGAATGGATTATCTGTTCCTGCATAATTATATCCCTAAGAAACATAGGGAATTTTCAGAGGGCATGATGCTAGTGGGAAATATATTTGAGTTCACCAATAGCTGAGGCTAGCCTTGGCCTCTTGGGTCTTCCTTGCACAGAGCTCTCCATTTCCCACCTCTGAGGCTTGAAACCTGGAAAAATCTGTTTTTATCTTCATCCTCTTAGTTTCCTTGAGGTCTCCGTTAAAGCCTTGCCTTTTGCCAGAAGTCTTTACTAGTTCTTCTTAATCTCAGCGCCATCCCTCTAGGACTTTTCCCCATTGTGTAAATTTTGTTTGTACGTGGTTATTTTCATTCTTTCCTATCTATTAGACTGAGAAAGCTAAGTGCCTCAGTGGAGATAGGAAGACCCATTCATCTCCAAATCCAGCTTCAGTACTTAATAGTTGTGTAACCATGGGCACATCACATTAAGATGGCTGGAAAACATTCACTAGGTGATCTGCAAGCATTTTTTTCTGGGAAATCTTGAAATATCTAAGGAAGGAAACTTGATGTCCTCGGGCTGCCTGCTGCTTCTGATCATGCTCTACAGGAAGTGCATGTTTGCCTTTCTCTGTAGACCTCCTTAGTATAGAATACACTTAGGACTGTGTCTGGAACAAATAATTAATAAACACTTGTTAAATGATTGACTGCTCAGAGCTGTGATTTCATTGATATGAGGAGCTTTCAGGGAAGAATTTCTCTCTATCTTTAAGGATCTAAATTGCTCAGAAATTAAGAGCTAAGGAGTTGTGTGGGATGCTGAGTATTATGTGAGCTGTTCAGGGTCACTCAGATGGTGAGTGTCAAAGAGTTGAGACTTGTACTGAGGTCTTCTTCCTGACTTGGAGATTGTTTCTCTTTATGCCAGAAAATTCTGCTTCTTTTTTTTGAAAATTTTTTACCTACTTGAATGAAGTTACATAAAATATATTCATAAGTAATCTATAAAAATCAAAGAGATTTACTCACTTAACCCTATCTATGCTTGTTGTGGCTGTGATTCAGTCTATTCGGTCATGGCCGACACTTTGTGATGCTATGGACCATACCATTTCTTGGCAAAGATACTGGAGTGGTTTGCCATTTCTTTCTCCAATAGATTAAGGCAAACAGAGGTAAGGTGACTTGTCCATGGTCACACAGCTTAGTCTGAAGCCAGGTATAAACTCAGGTCTTCCTGATTTCAGGCTGAGGGCTCTTTCAACCTTGCTACCTCCTCTCTGACTATGAGTTAATATATAATATATACATATATATGCATACATATATACACATATATATAATATATACATATATTATACATAATATATAATATATATATATAAAGTATTTTGAAAACCTTAATACTTAGCTAGCAATTATTGCCATTATCATGGCAATCTAGTGGTTTAAGACCTTCAAATCTCTTTATTTTACTCAGCTCATTTGATCCTTAGAATAGAACTATAAGTTAGATGCTCTACTTATTCCCATGTTACAGATGAGAAAACTGAGGCTCAGAGCATTTAAATGACTGACCTAGGTTATATATCTATGGTGATGGTATCCAGAGTCCTGACTCAGGATAGGTCTTTTCCCACTATTCTTTTTAGTCTTTTGTACTTTTTTCTTTTCTTTTTATAATAATTATGTGAATTACTTCAAAGATGGACCATATTCATCAAAAGTTTATAATGCATCTACTACATTAGTAGGCACTTGATAAAGACATGTTGATTTATTAATACCTGACTTCAAAGTCCAGATGTATTTCTGGTAAACCATAGTGCCTTTTATGCATTTTTAACCCTTACTTTATGTCTTAGTAACTAGGCATGACAATGAGGTTGTGACTTTCCCAGGTCACACAGCTAGAAGGATAGATTTGAACCAATGTCCTCTTGACCCCAGGTCTGGTGCTCTATCCAATGTGCCGTCTTGCTGCTGCCATAGTAGCTTTTAAATGAAGCCATTTGCATTTGATTCATCTATTTATTTGACTGTATAAGCATTGGTCACCTATTCTTGTGACCATTTAAGATGTCAGAGTCAATAATTCTTGGAGTCTATTGCTGTTTCCACTTTGAAATTGTTTATAATTATAATTCCTTTGCCTTCTACAATAATTTTATTTTTAGACCTCAGATTCTTTCTTGGATTATGTCAAATATAAATGTGTATTATTTATATATCTATATACATATATTCTAACATATATCACCTAAATGAAATGAAATTGAATATAATAAGTTCTGCATGACAACGCATGTAGATACACTTTTTGTAAGTATATATATTTATCTCTATCTCACAATTTCATTTTGTTAGCCTCACAGCAAAACTGACATGAGTTACATAATTTGCCATTCTGGTTTCTCATCTGTTTTGATATATAATTTATTTTTAAGAACTCTTATTTTATTTCACAGAAGATTACTTCCCTTTAAGGATTTTGAGTGACTGCCTTTTTCCTCTCAAGCAGAGGAGAAAATAATCCTCTTTTGAAAAAGAATATCAGTGCCTATGTTCTAAATTCTTTCTCTCTGTTTATATATTTTACAGATTAAAGGACTTACCTGAAGACAAAATATTCTATTTATCAGAGACAGGACAAAAGTTACTCTTGCCATTGGCAATTAAAGATGATGTTGTCTTGGAAACAGCTGATCCTGCTTTCATTCATTGGCTCCTTGAGAGGTAAACAAGCTTTATTTTTTAATTTGAAGGTGAAACAATTCTAGGTCATATTTCTAAATAATATTTTAAGTGTTCTACAAAATATCCACCAAAAGTTATTTTCCTGGTCAAAATTTCTAGCTTATTCAGATCATTAGATTTATACTTTCCCCTAATTTTAGCAGACTTTATTCTACTATATGCTAACATCCATAACAAGGAGCACAATTTAAGTCCTACCACAGTTTCTGATATATGTGTTATATGGTTTCTATAGATAGATCTGACAATTTGAGTATAAGATACAAGTGATATTGGTAGAGAATGCCTGGATGACAACTGGAAATATCCTATGTGACATTTGAGGCACTGCAACAGTTATGAAGTTGTTAAGTTTGTTGACTCTTATTGTATCTTTTTTTTTAAGTCTGCTGGAATAGGCAGTGTCATTGTCACTGTCTTGATTCACCACTGAGGAAAGCCAATATATCATTTACCCAGTAGGTGCTTATTAACTCGAACCACTCAGCCATATCCTCCTTTTATTTTTTAAATAAAATGTATTTGTTACATTAAAATGCCCATTTAACTCCCTCCTTTCCTCAACCCATCATAGAAGGAATCACTTGACAAAAAAGATATGTTTATATAAAGTTATGGACTATTTCTATTTATCAAGTCTTTCTCTGGATCTGCCATATATATGCATCATACATGCACATCCAGCTTCCAAAAAATGATCAAACAAAACCAAAATAGCCAATCCACCTTCTGAATTTTAGCCAAGGGCTTGATAATCAAAAGTTGATTATAATTGTTTGAACACAAAGCATCTGTGACTCCAGTCCCTTCCTGTGGTCTGAAGCCTAAAAATAAATAAAAGGATCAAGCAGAGGACTGAGAAATCTGAAGAACGAGTGATCACTTTCAGCTCTGATGAGGGTGGGGGGAATATCTAAGAAAAGTTTCTAATGTGAGCATTTCCAGTTCTTTGGAATGAAGAGAGGAACATAAACAGTTGGGGCTCAATGACATTCCTAGTCTCTATTATGGAGAGAAAATGGTGCGGACAAAGGTTTGAGGACAGCAAAGTGGGACAAGAGCAGAGGATGGGAGAGCAGACATATCTGATTGGGAGGCAGAGTAGACAAAGTTTGGGTATATGACATAATAGTGAAAAAGAAAGGACAAAGAAATATTGCACAGAGAATAGACAGAGGACCTCAAATTAAGTTCTGGTTCTGACACATTTGGCAGTGCCAGCCTAGGAAACACAAAGAATCAAGGCAGACTTGGTACAGTGGAATGATCTTTGGATTTGTAATCAGAGAACCTGTGTTTAAATTCCTTCTACAGGGGACCTTTCGTTGATTTATTATTGGTTTTTTTCCCCTGCTTTGTTCTCTTAAAAGGAAATTACATAGCCTGTGTCAGCAATACAGTGATTTAAAAATAAAGCAATGTCTACTTTAAATTCTGCTCACATAACACTTTTTTTTCTATAAATATTCCCCATTCATTCCAATAACAGTATATCAGGGGCCATCCTACCTCATTAAGGCAGTGCTTTGAAACAATTTTTTTTTTTAAGTAGGAAGGTATAATACGTTTGTACCATTCCTCTTTGGCAGTGTGTTCAGTACTTAAGTTTTAATCCAAGGCAGTACCACTGAATAACAATGAATTGTATTGAAATAAATATGATGTATCACAGCCATAAATATCCTTTTTTTATTTTCTGTTTTCTTTATCTGTCCTTCCTACTACCCTTTGCCCCTCCACTGAGCAAATTAAAAAAAAAGAAAAAGGAATATATGACTACATAGTATCTAGCAAAACTGCCTTCTTTCTCTTTTTGGTCATGTCCCAGATCAATGTTTCTTTCTGAATTTTAAGGTGATCACCTTTTATTTATTTATTTTTATTTTTTATTTTGCTTGATAGGTTAAAATCCATTTATTTATTTATTCATTTATTTATTCATTCATTTATTTGTTTGCTTGTTTGTTTGTTTTGTGGTCACTGTGATCACCTTTTAGAAAGAGTCAAACGTTATATAAGTTCCAACTTCATTTATTTGGACTTATGCCTAATCATTGTGTGGATGAGAGTTCTAAAGTTTCTCAGAGTTGTTTTTCCTTATAATACTGCTATAATTATTTTTTAAAAATTGCCTATTAATTCTGCTCATTTCACTCTAAATCAGTTCACAGAGGTCTTCACAGTTTTTTCTGAAACTGCTGAAGGTAATTTCTAGCCACTCCCCCTCTCCCTTTTCCTCTCCTTAGTTTTCTGGGCATTTGCTATGTATAAATCTTCTACGTCATCTCTCCCATTAGAATGTGATCTCCTTGAGTGTAGCTGCTATATTTTTGTCTTTTTTTTTATATATCCCCAGATTTTTGAACAATTCCTATTATGTAGTAAGTAATTAATAAATGGTTCTTATCTCTTATTCCTTGACTTAACTACTCTGCTCTTGAGTAAAATTGAAGAGGTTGGGCTAGAATCTGAATATAAGGCTCCCTAGAGGTCATATATTAACTTAATTTTATTATTTACTATTATCTACTATTTATTATATTTTTTATTTATTTTGTTAAATATTTCCCAATGACATTTTAATCTGGCAGCATTTGGGGGTGCTGTGGGTCACGTAGGGCCAATTTTTGATACCTTTGAACTAGATGACTGTGATAGTTCCTTGAAACTTTCACTCTATGGTTGTGTAAAACTCTCAGTGACCTAGGTTGCTCTCTAAGATTATAATTCCTAGAGTAGGTATCAATCTTTAATGGTAGGAAGAGTTTCTACCTTAGGACTTACTTATATCAATGAATTTACATGAATGGTTAAATTTTTTTTAAAGAAAATGATAGGATTCTGGGACACTAGATATTAGGTCCATGCCCTCATTTTATGGATGAAGAAACTGAGAATCAGGAGGTTCAGTGAGCTCTCCAAGGTTATAGAGATGGCAGATCTGGGATTTCAGTCCATCCTTTCTAGCTTTCAAATCCAATGTTCTTTTTACCACCTTATCAAGTAGATAAGAATGAAATTGTGGAAGGAGAGAGTTACTGAATATTTTAATGTAACAGACAAATAAATATATTTATATATACATTCAGAACCCCACAACACTCCACCTGTGGTTAAAACTGGGAACAGAACTGAAAGATTAGGTTTAGACACAGGAGTTGATACTTAAGAACATGTATGATCCCAACAATGATGACCTATTTCGGCTTAGAAAGTGGAGGGAAATGGAGATTATTTCAACGTGGATATAACTACAGGGTTCCAATTGCAACTTAGAATCCAAAAACTTACCATTGAATCTCAGAGTCACCATCCTGGCGTGATGTCTGATTTTTCCTTGATACTCAAGTCTTACAGATTCTTGGTTTCATCATCTATAATATAATGGTGAAATTGAACTCTAAGGAAGATTCATTCTAAATGTAGAGCTATGTGAAGTTGTGAATCAATCTGGTTTATGTTTCTTGTCTTCCCTTCAAAATTTACCTTTTAGAAATGTTCTAGTTTTTTTTCTTCCCAAAGTCTCTCAAAGAAATCTCATAGTTCTTAAGAGCTAGAGACCAAAAGCGCCAAACTTAATCAAAGTAAAAAGAATTTTAATATGACTTGTCAATTCCTCTGAGATTCAGAAGTGACTGTTTGGGAGAGGCCAAATCTAATTATTGGATAGAAATTCATGTATTCGAAGATCTGTTTATACCTGGTACAGAATTTTGAATCTTTAAGTCCAACTTCAAGGTTCCTACAAAAATATAAAAGATTATATGTGGCACAAAATCAATAATAGATTATAGACCTTAACCATGAACTTTGCAAAGGAAGCTTTTAGAAACATTTCCCTTTTGTTCCCTTTGGTTCCTCAAAGTCTGGGACCAGAAACATTTTGTTTGACCTCCTTCTAACTTAACAGTGAAGGACAAAGGGGCAATCATGTTCTCTTGTATATACAATATGGTATTCAAAAACTATTTTGTTACCAGATAGAGGTTAACCTGTTAACACCAAGCACATTTTAAAAGCCAAATGAAAGTTTTCTGTATAAGCACTTCCAAGGCAGAATTCTATATAATCATAAAAAATTGGAAATTACCTAAATGTCTAATAATGGGCAGATGCCTAAATAAACTGTGGCACATTAATGCAATTAAAATCTACAGTTGTGAGATAGATAGAAAAATATGGAAAGACCTTTGTTAAAAAATGGAAATAAAAAATAAGAACCAGAAAAATAGAATTCATATTGCCTACAAGATTTGGGAGGAAAATAAATTGAAAATAAAAATAGTGATGAAGATTTACAACACAGTTTCATAAACGTTTTGTATCAGATTTCTTTGGAAGTCTGGAAAACCTTTGTTGTTGTTTCGATCATGTCTGACTTTTCATGACCCGATTTGGGATTTTCTTGGCTAAGATACTGGAGTGCTTGGTCATTTTTTTCTCCAGCTGATTTTAGAGATGAGAAAACTAAGACAAACAGGGTTAAGTGACTTCCCCAGGGTCACAGAGCTAGTAAGTGTCTGAGATCAGATTTGAACCTGGGAAGTTGAGTCATCCTGACTACAGGGCCCTGTACTCTTATCACTGAGCTGCTCCTGGTAAACCTCCTGGACCCTTTCTCATAATAAATATTTCCAAAGGCACACAAAAATGATGACAAAGAAAAATAATTATATTAACATATAGTTATCAAAATGTGCTAGATAGAAAATCACAAGATACTTGCCCACACTCATTTTGGAAGATGAAGATGAAGAAAAATTCTATTAAGTATTTGATTTTCTAAATAGAATCAATATACACAAATGTAGTTTCCATGCTTAAGCAGGGACAAGGAAAGATGGAAAATATAAGGTGGGGAACAGCTAGGTGGCTCAGTGGATTGAGAGCCAGGCATAGAGATGAGAAATTCTAGGTTCAAATCTGGAATCAGACTATTTCTCACTGTATTTCTCTGGGCAAGTCACTTAACCTGCATTGCCTGGCCCTTACTGCTCTTCTGCCTTGGAACCAATACACATTATTGATTCTAAGATAGAAGGTAAGGGTTT
>NC_058130.1:40548165-40565778 GCF_016433145.1 Gracilinanus agilis | reverse complement strand
TATATATATATATATATATATATATATATATATGACTGAAGGAATAAATGAAACCAGAGACTTATGAAGTACACTGATGACTCACACTGCTGTAAGTAATATGATGAATTTTTTCCTCATGAAGAAAATAAAAAAGTGTGAGAAACACTGAAAAGCAACAACTAAATGTGGCTGAAAAAAACCTCTTAACAGACAAGAAATTGCAGTCAGATGAAGCCATCACTTCCAAATCCACTGTCTTTGGAGATCATTAGCTGCTCATAGCAAAGGTCAAAGAAAACATAAAATTAAGAGAAAATGAAAAGAGAAGAAGGTTCAGGGGATGTTGGAACACTCCTGATCTTTACTCTAACAGTGTTACTACTGATGCTGAATGAATAAATCAATGAAAAAGATTTCTTCTTTTAATATTTATGATTGTGTGTTAAGGATTGTGCTAAGCTCTAGGGAATCCATAGCTAAAAGTGAGATCACCCTTACCTGCTAGAAACCTACATTCTAGTTAGGGGAGACAATTCAGATAGGAAAGTGGGGACCATGGAAGAATGTTCTGGTCTGGGAAGTCACAGGGTGTATGAATGGGACAATTGGATAGTATATTGTCAGAGCCTTCTGAAAGGCAATGACTGTTGATTTGATTGTGTTTTTCACAGCTAGAGGTAAATGGCCAGAGCAAGCATATGGACCTAGGAAGCTCATAGCTGAGGTAGACTAAGAAAATGGGAGGAAAGATAATAATAAAATACACTGAGCCTAGAGCAATTTCCTAGAGAAATTCCACAATGAAGTAGCTGAAAGGACTTAGAAATAACCTTAACTAGAAAGTGCTGAACCTATTTTCTCAGCAGGAAGATCCAGGAGCCAAGGGTGGTGTTGGTTCTGAGGAGAGATTCCAATTTTTTCTAAAGCATTATGGATAAACATGATAGAAGATCTCAGATAACATTACAAGGCAGTGAAAAGCAGTCAAAGGGAAAATGAGCCTTTGGAGAGCTTGACCTGAAAGCCAGTTAAGCCAAAGCACCCTGAGAACATTTATTGATGAATCTGAAAAAACATGGACAACAAATCCATGCATTATGGGCTGGGGCTACAGGTATTTTGACAGTGATCTATTCTCATTAGCAACAACAATGAAACCATCACATTCCATTTACATCTTGGACAAGTGCTGTGCATAATGAACTCAGCCTGGAATTGATTAGCAGGTGAAAAGACTCAGTTGACTTTGCAAAACTTTACCAATCTTTCAGTGATCTGCAGGCTATCTGCCAATAACCATCCTCTATTAAAATAACAACAACAACAACAACAACAACAACAACAATAATAAATTCTTTAACACAATTATTGTTTTGAGGCTACGTGAAAATAGATTATTGAATCCAACAATCTTAGAAGAATTCAAATTGTAAGCTACTAAAAACAATGGAAATATTCATTATAGACATGAATATGCTGAAACTTGTAACTGATAATTTATGAGCAAGAAACAGAAAGACCTCAACTCTGATTTATATTAATGTAAAATAAAATGGATTTTAACTTGTAGGGAGGAGATAGTGCAGATGAACAGTCTATATACCTGAAGTCTTAAATATACAGCAAGGGAAACTAGATTGAAATCTACTTGGGAAATATTTAACAAATTAAATGAGAACGTAGAACATAGATAACTTTACATTTTTAACTAAATCATTATACAGTATACAGGGATCCTTCTCTCTCTATAGGGTTTAGTGTCCCCTATTTCTATTTCAGTTTGATCCCACTGACCTACAAAACACACTAGCATCTTTTTGATACAAAAAATATAAAAAATCCTCAAGATAATTATTGCAAATAATTTATAGGAAACAATTTTTAGGAAGAATTTTAAGAAAACATGAAAAAGATTTGTACAGGTTACAAAGGAATGAGTTCTGATATATAAACTGATGAAATCATGGGTTACACAAAATATCAAAGTATTTTCTTTCTGACAATGGAAACTACTGGAATGAAGACATTATGTCTTTTAATGGTCTTTGAATTTTCTCTTAGTGTTTTGTATATAGTAAGCATTTAATAAAATGTTGTTGATTATGATTATCTCTTTGTGGTAGGCCTAGTAGGCATCATTGTCCCATTAGCGATGACAAAACTGAGATTCAGTCATTTGGCAAACATTTATTTAGCAACTATTATGTATCAGGCACTGGGCTAGGTGCTGGGGTTACAAAAAATGTGTGGGGGGATTCTGTATCTTCAAGGAGCTCACAATCTAATGATTCTAAAGATTTAGCAAGTAAAGAACATGTCCAAGGTCACTAGGATAGAAGCAGAATTGGAAACCAAATGGTAGTCTTCTGTATCCTTTTCCCTATTTCACTACATATGTGAATATTGGCTCATTGTTCAAGATCATCATGTTTTTCCAATCGAGCACTGTGTGCTCTTTTCATGTGTATATATCCTTATATTTAAAGGCAGTTTACAAATATTCTGTTAAAATCAGCTTGTCAAAAACTATAAGTTATATGGCAGTTCCTCACAAATATTGAATTAGTACTTACACTATAACCTTGTTATACTTTAAACATTAGGGAAAGTTGCCATAACTCATTCAAGTCACTAACTGTGGAGCAGAAATTCACTAAATATTCTTTTGCCTTAAGATATGAAACCAACTGAGTGCTATTAAGGCCTCTTCAGTCATATTTGATGAATGTTTCTCAATCTCTATTCTCATGTTTCTTGAGGGAATGATTTGTTTCATTCATTACTTGGGTTTTTTTTGTTTTTTGTTTTTGTTTTTGTTTTTCCTTTTCTTTGGTATAATATAGATTGTTTTAAATGATTCACTAAGCCCACCGGCAATAAAATGGTCAGTTTAGTAAGTAGGACTCCTTTACCTGAGACTTACAGAAAAATAATATGATTCAGTGTTTTGGGTGGAATGTCTTACTTAATGTTGCTCGTTGAATAGACATAAAAAGTAGCAGGAATAGTTGTGAAGTAGGAATAGGAAGAACAGTAATTGAGAACCAGGATTTAATCTGATCTCTGACACTACTTGTGTGACGTTGCTCAAGTGACTTAACTATCCCAGGCCTCAGTCTCCTCATCTACTGGGGGAGGCTGGCCCCCCAGGTCCCGGTGCTCGAGGGGGTGTGACAGCATCAGTGTGTGGTGAATGAGAGACAATCTGAACTTCAGTCAGGCAGCATGAATACTGTTCTGCTCTGCCTTGTGTGAGGCTTATTTTTGAGATTACACATAAGGTTGCCATAGAAATTCCATATTCAACGTAAGTTTTTTCTTGGAGATAGGGAATAAGCCATACATTAACCTCGTTACCAACAACTTTGTTACTAACAACTTTTCAAGGTGTGTTTACTTGTCTCCTTGGCTATGGGGTGGAGAAAGTAGTCCAGTCAGTAGAATGGGACATACCAGCCTTTGAGGGCAGTTTCTCCATTTATCATTCATTGTTAACTACTTAATCAGGGATTAGGAAAGGGGGAGACTTGGAGACTACTCTGGCTTGTTTTTGCAGGCACTTGTGTATCTTAGTTAAGGTTTTAAAATCTTTAATATTAACTCACTATTTGCTGGTTTGTTATAGGGAGACTCTAAGGGAATTTCTATATTATTACATACAAAGGTGGGACTTATCCTAGGAGTTTGTAGGGGGCTTATAAGGGTTCCAATAATAGCCTATAGTATTCTTCTGTGTTTCCCTAGGACTTAGTGGGGATATTAATCACTAAATAGGGAGTGTTGATAAGAAAAAAGTCATACAGGGAGTCCTGGGTGGGAATCCATCCTCCTGTAAATCTTGCCTTGAAGATTTCAGGGTAGACGCATGACCTTGTCATCTGATATGAACTTGATGGCCCTCAGCAATCTACAAAATGGAGGAGTTGAAATGGGTGGCCTTTGATCTTTCTAGAATTTGACTCTATAAGGCTAAAATTGGCCAGTAGTGAAAATACTAGGAAAGAGGCAACAGTTATATCTTGACCTCTGTAGGGCATGTAGCTTAGCTATTAATGTCCTTGCCTATTTATGGATGTGAAGATCAAAGATTTCTCTCAGCAAGGACCTCAGAAACCATTTATGAATGACTCCCTCATTTTATAGATGAGGAAACAGTCACAGTGATGGAAATAGACAAGTATTATTAAAAGCAGGATTGAAACCATTGTCTTCCTGACTCTTAATTTGGGGAGAGGTGAAAAAGTTATTTCTTAAATGGCTACTGTGTTCCAGGAGCTGTGCTAAATGCTTTACAAATATTTTCTCATTCAATCTTTATAATCTTCATTTATCTCATGATGCTAAGAATACTACTCTTTATAGTCGACGAAACTGAGATAAAGAGAGATTAAGTGACTTCATTTGAGGTGATACAACTAGTACCTGTTGAAACCAGATTTGAACTCAGATTTTACTGACTCTAGGTCCAGTGGTCTGTCCATTGGGCTACCTAATTATAATCCAGACCTTGATCCCTTTACTGACTCTAGATGCAGTGGTCTGTCCATAGAGCTACCTAATTATAATCCAGACCTTAACTTCTTTACTAACTCTAGGTCCAATGGTCTATCCATTGGGCTACCTAATTATAAATCAGACCTTGACTTCTTTATGTTAGGGAGTTTGTGATGATGACAGACCTCCATATTATTTCATCTGAATTTGAGGCGATTTGGGGACAGTCAGCCCAGAGAAGAGATAGTATGGGACGACAGTGGTAGAGATCTTCAAAGGTTTGAAGGGCTCTCATTTAGAAGAGGAATTGGACTTATTCTGTTCTGACCAAGGTATCCAGTGAGAGAGATACAATGCATAGGATTTCTAGAGAGGTAAAATTCTGATTTGCTATAAGTAGATTTCCATATAATCGAAACTATCCAAAAACGAAATGGACCTCCTCAGATGGTTGTACATTCTCCGTTAATGAAGAACTTCAAGTGAAGACTTGATGACACTTATTGGTAGGTTATAGAGGACACTTGTTCAGGTAGAGGTGGGATTACTTGGCCTCTGAAATGTTTCCGAAATCTCATGCCTTGAGTTTGTGACCCTACCTTGACTGTTACCAAAAGGAGTGTCATGGCAGAGGAAACTTAAAGAGTCTGAGTGGTTCTGAGTATGTGTGTTGAATGCTTAGGAGTCCTTCATTGATGCAGAGCAAAAGTGGGATTCATTGGTAGCAAAGGAAGTGAGTTGGTATGTGGACAGAAAAGTATAGAATACAAATAGCATGAGTGAGAATCAGTTGAATATGAGTGGATTCACTGAAGGAAGGGAGAGAAGATGGGGTGTGAGATAAGAGTGTTAGTTTTAGATAAGTTTGACCTTGGCTGTATTTTGAACAATGATGTGAGAAAGAGCTGCTAGGCAAAGGAACTTCGGTCCTAGTGCCCTCTTTATTCACTGTAAATACACATTGGTAGAGTAATCATTAAAAGTTGTGTATCAGGTTGGTTTTCATGCTACTCTCCCTGAATATGGTATTTACTTTAGTTGTTTTTTTAAAAAACTCTTGCCTTCCATTTTAGAATCAATACTGTGTGTTGCTTCCAAGACAGAAGAGTGGTAAGAGCTAGACAATGAGGGTTAAGTGATTTGCCCAGGGTCACAAAGGTAGACAGTATCTGAGGCCAAATTTGAACCCTGGATCTCCTATCTCCATGTCTGGCTCTCTATCTATCCTCTTAGGCATATACTGTCCCCTCTTTCTTTGTTTTTTTAGAAGTGAGCATCTACAGAGGACACAGAATGAGCTAAGGGGTAGAATATGCATAATTGTGGATAAACATTTCACAATACAAATAATGCCTCTGCATGAGCAGATATACAGTAATTCACAATTTTAAAAATTGATTTATAATACTCTTTCATTTGTCCTCCCCCACACCTTCATCAGACGAATATGTTTATGGGACAGCTGGCTGGGGTTATGATAGAGTATGTGGCAACGTGCCAGAATGAAGATAAATGAATGGCATTGATGACCTTGACCTCAATTAAAACAATTCTTTCCTGTCCCACTAACCCTCCCTCATCTGGGGAAGCAGAAAGGGATGTACAAGCTCATGGATCTAAAGTCTGGGGACTCATTTCTATAAGAGTTCCCTATTAAATGCTTCCTTCCAGAGGGGGGTTACCTGTGCTAAGCACAGGTGGACTTAATTGGTTAATAACATGTAGACGTCTCAGAAGAAATGAAGCAAAGGTTTTAATTAATGTCTACCACAGATGTGCACCTCCCCCACCCCTTACCCCCAATTGTAATGAATACTAAAGACTGTTAAATCCCCAGGCAATGCCAAAATGTCACTTTCCTTGAATATAATTATAATTATGAATCCTCTTTAGTAAAAACCTTCAGAAAATCCAATGCTGCTGCCTCATTGTGACATGAATTTGACCCAGAATTCTTGAGGGTTATGCCATCCCAAGCACTGGCAGGCTCTATGAGGCGAGCAAGGCTTAAAAAATGGTCCCAGGGGCAGGCTGTGTCTGCTCTCTGAGGATCAGCCTATTACGAAGAGATGCTCACTAACAGTAAGTTAGTTGGCCAGTAGGTGTCACATTTTATTAGCCATGGACAACCATGAAAGAAAAGAATTTTTAAAGGTCTTCATTTCTGTCTTCTTCCTCCATCCTTGATTCTGCAGTGTCAAGGGTAGGGGTTGAAGAGTGGCAGAATAGAAGGCAAGGAGGTACTTTGGCTTGTCTATTAACACTCACATGGCATAGAGATGGGACATTTTGGTCCAACTGATCCACAAATTGGTGTGGTATTGAAATAACTGAACCACCGTTATTTGAAGCTCCTGGAATAAATAAAGCTAGCAGAAGGGGAAAGAAAAAGGAAGTTGTAGCTAACTGCATGGTTGGCTCCCAGTTCTGCTTGGAAAGGTAAACAAATTAGTTGGGGGAGCTGGTTTCATTGTGTGCCCAAAGGCAATAAGCAATATCATTTCATGGGACATTTGGCCATCTTGTCTTACAGTGCTTATTATGAGCATAAGCAAAAAGAATAGCATGAAGATAATTTGAGCTTAGGTTCCAGCATCTGTTGCAGAGCAGACATTTTTTACAAAGAATTTGACAAGGACTTCCAAACAAAGTCATCATATATTGTGACTTCATTGTGAAGGTTGGTATAGAAGATGATGGTGAGAAAATGGAAAATTGGAAAATATGGTTCCAGTTTAAGTAGACAAGTGCTTGTAGATTATTTGGAACCCTCAGGGTAGCCTAGAAAAATATTGGATAAACATATATGTCCATTAATAAAATACTGTGGATGAGAATGGTAGAACATTATAGCAAGCAATATTTTTTTATATAGAATCTAAAGCAATGTGAGTATGTTGTAGAACCTGTATCTGTTTTATGTAAATTAGCTTAATCTTGTAAGGGATCTGGGAGTCTGTTCCACTTCCTTATCACCCAAGACACAAAAAACATGACAAGGTAGAGTTTGTGTCAGAAGTTGTTGATGGTTTTATTTAATTTTTAGTTCTGAATTTTCTGCATTCCTTCCTTCCCATTGAGAAGGCAAGAATACAATATCATTATACACATATATGTACATAGATGAATTAATGCAAAACATATTTTTATACTAGCTATTTTTTTTAAAAGCAAGTGAAAGAAAATATGCTTCCATCTAAATTCAGAATTATCAGTTGTTTCTCTGTAGGTGGATGGCATTTTTCATCATGAGTCCTATGGAATTGTGATTATTATATTGATTGGAGTAGCCAAGTCTTTCTCGGTTGATTATCAATACAATATTGATGCTATGATATAGATTGTTCTGTTACTGCTCATTTCATTTTGTATCAGCTCATGAAAGTCTTCCCACCTTTTTTTTGGAAACCATCTTATTCATCATTTCTTATAGCACAATAATATTCTATCACAATCATTACCACAACTTCTTCAGCCATCCCCAATTGATGGGCATCCTGGCAGTTTCCAGTTTTTTGCCCATACCAAAAGAGCTGCTATAAATGTTGCATGATTTAATTAATATCCAATAACCCTAAGTATTATATTTTATAAAGTTTATTAATGATCACTTGAAGTAGAAAGAAATAAAAGGACAAAAGTAAAAGTCTGAGTAAAGAAAAGTTTTCCCAACCACCTTTGCGGGGGGAAAAAAAGAGAGAGAAATGGGGTCACATGCAAACTTTAAGGACATAACATGAGTAGAAACATGGGAAACTGGGATTTAGAGTCCTGGGAAGCAGATTCTAATTATACAATGTGTGTGTGTGTGTGTGTGTGTGTGTGTGTGTGTGTGTGTGTGTAACTTTTTACTTTTTCTTCTCTTTTTTGGGGATTCAGACTTAGTAGTGCTATTGTTGGGTCAAATGGGATGCATGGTGTTATAGCTGTTTGGACATAGCTCCAAACTATCCTCCAAAATACTTAGACTAAGCTCCATTGACAGTTCATTAGTGTATCCATTTTTGTGTGTGTTTGACCAAGATTTTACTGGAATTCCAACTGCTCTGTGGGGAACACTTTTCAGATTTATTATGGTAGTCACCATGATGGCTATAGAGGCAATAGCATTGTTTTCTAAGTCAGTATCTTTTCTTTTTCATTGTAAGAAATTATATTTTTATCTCATTATTAATAAAGTGGGTTACATGCATTTTGTGTTCCAAAAGGGCCTTATTGCATTCTAACCCCTAAACCCGAATTACTGGCTTAGCCAAGGTTAAGAATGGCATAGAATAAAGTGGGAGAAAAAAGTTTTCATAGTTTGATTTGAGACCTAATGAAGGTCTAAATCCCAAGAGCATATATAAATAAAGCTAGCGGGAAGACATCCAGCTGACAGAAAATGGAAAAGCTGGGTCATTGTTTATATAATCATTTATCTTTCTAGTGAATGAGAGTGGAATGCCCACAGATGTTTCCTGACACTTCCATTTCTTATCTGCTATACATGGATAGAAGTAGTTTTTGAAGATATAGACATAAAAAGCAATCAAACAAGAACAGAAACATCAAAGATATCAATATAGAAGGCTACACAACTTTGAAAATAATGAGGGAATTGTTTTTTACAAGATACCTTTAGATACCTTGAAGAAGGGCAGAAAGAAAAAAAAAACCTTGGAATATCATAGACCAATTTAAAATTCTATCCTAGGAAAGTAACTGAGAGGTCATCAAAAACAATCAAATAATAATCCTACTTTTCTTTAATCTAGACACATGGTTATATCAATTTAGGAAACTGATGATGTGGAAATTCCCTCTACTAGGACAGATCAGCACCTACTTTGCTATGTGTAGTCTCAGTGAGTTGTCTGCCCTACTGAGGGCATAAGGACTTGCACAAAGCTGAAAAGCCAGTCAGTCTCTAAACCTGGACCTGTTTTTAGGTCTTCTTGACTCTGAGGCTGACCTTTTATCAACTATATACCTGCTGTTACTCCTTATATTGAAAAAAAATGGTTATGAGTTGGATATAAACAGTGTCAATGGTATCCTTTGTGAAATAATGGAAGGAAATAACTAGACTTTCACAGACTATTTTTTCCTGGTGAAACCATATCCAAAGTTAGCTAATTGACTGAAATATGCAGAGGATACAAGAGTTTGGTGTTTATTGTTTCTCAATTACAAAAGAAAAAACAACAACCATGCACAAACAAAAACACCATTTCACTCAGTAGAACAAAACATAATCTTAAAGGCTCTCCATCAAGAAGATGATAAGATTATAAAAGGTTCCTTGATAAATGTAGGCATGAAAGAATCCAGTTCAATAACCTTCCAATGATTAATGTCAATCAAGGTATAAAATGGAGTCACTTAGGTCTTTTACTCTTCCCAAAGGAGATACTGTTCCAAACTTCATTGGAAAATAATAGAAGAACATGAATTAAGTGCTTCCTCTGTGCCTCGGGCTGTCCTAAGTGCTAGGGATACCAGTCGCAAGTGAGGTATCCTTGACTCACATGGAGTTCATATTCTACCTTGGGGAGACAATGTGTATAGATGAGTTTAGTGAGTTCAGGGCAACTGAAAAAATCTGGTGATTTTAGGACACAGGAACTGGGTGGATTGGGGTTAAGGCTGTCTGGATGATCCTCTTTTGTTACAAATATTGAAACATCGTCTCCAAAAGAAGAAGGTTGGGAGTTACTCAAAAGGCAATATAGAGATTCATGGTGGCCATAGTTTACCTGCAAGTAAGTGTCCTAAAGCATATCATGTAGGAAATGTATGATGAGAACGAGAAGTGGGCAAATTATATAATGTGAACAAGGAATAACAGGTGGACAGTTAATATCCCCCACCCCCGTGCTCCCCCCAAAAAAGTACTAAAGTAAAGTCTCCAGGTGCCGTTCTCTGGGGAGGATGCAAAAACAAAGATCACAGGAAAAGAATGTGAGAATGAACTGATATAGGAATTACTTGAGCCCACAATATCATCCTATCATAGATTTGGAGCTCAAAAGCCATCAAATTCATCCTCATTTTATAGAGGAGTAAACTGAGACACACAAAGGTCATACAACTAATAAGTAGTAGAGCCAGAGTTGGAACATAGGTATTCTGACTCCATGTCTAGGCTTTTCTCTACTGTAAATCCATTGAGATTGACAGTTGTTGGGACAGTGAGAGTATAGATAATATCTTAATCTTTATTTTATATGCATAATTCATTTTCCTCCCACAATTAATCCTTGCTATAAATTACTGAATCACCGTACAGATTTATATGTATGGGGGTGATTATAAATAGGTCCTGAGGAAAATTCCCACCTTTTCATCTGGAGAGACGACTCGCCCACTCCCCCAAACCCTGTGAGCCCACTGGTATCTTACCAGAACTCTGTCACAAAGAGAATCAAGAGAGACTTGAAGAATTCAAGGGAGAAGGAATGGCCAATTTGGATAGATAATGTGAAATTGATTTATTTAATGGCAAGAAATAGTTCTACATTCAGACGTGGAAACTTGTTGTGAAGCTAATCCAGTACCTTATCTGCTCAGGTGGAGCTCCAGCTCCCTTCTAGTTTATGACACCCAGAGCAACAGGGTACTATAGTAGTCTTTATTAGAAAATTGGGGAAAAGATGGAAAGCTGCCCTCAACCACCGTGCATTCTTGCGTGCTGTTGTCACCTGTATCCTTTAATAAAGTGTGAAAGGTACTTCTGCTCAAAAAGTCCTTATGCAAATGATCACCAATTATTTTTAGTTTCCATTTTTAAAGAAATCATAGACTGTCAGAGCTGGAACAGAGCTTAGAGGTATTCAAGGCCAATCCCCTCTGAAGGATGAATTCCTTCTTTTATTCTCTTGGCAAATAGTTATCTGAACTTTCTTTGAATACCTCCAGTGACAGGGAAATTACTACTCCCCAAAGCAACCTCTCCATACAAGGGCAGCCCAGATTGATGGTATTTAAATGTTTTGTGGTGTCGTAAAAACGTAGAGATAATTTCCCCTTTTACCATGAAATGAATGGAGAATAAAAAAACAAGTGCTACTCCCTGGGACCTGGAACTCTGATAAGTGTTTTTTTGTCTTCTCTTGTCCATCATCACTCCACATCCTTGGCCATATCCAAACCATACTACACCAAGCCATTACACACATAACCTAAAGTTCTCACTACTTCAAACTATAGTCTGAATTATTTAAAGAGAGATTTCCCCTTTAAATGTTGTCTTACTATTTGAATCTAAGCACTTTGGATGGCAGAAACTGCCTGGCTTATTTGTAATTTGTACACACAACATACTTTTCCATTCATTCATCTCTGTGGCTTAAAATTCCATTGTGAAAGCAACAATAGACAATTACGGGTGACAATATTTAGCAGTACCAATGAAGTTTCTAACCATTTTGCGTTTTTTAGTAAAATTTTATCCCTACCTTTTGTTTTTATATTATCTACATTTTCAACTATTTTTATCTTCCAATTCCTTTCCAGAGATTTATCTCTTACAAAAACAACAACCATAAGATACTTCAGCAAAATGAACCATGATATGCAAAATCTATAAATAAGTCTCTGTACTTTGAGGAGACAAAATATAGCACTCTGATTAAAGGGAGGGTAGATACCCCACCTCCCCACCTTAAGCCAACAAACCAAAAAACCTACCACATGTGCATTTGAGCTATCTGTACTATTCTGACTTTGGTTTAAAAAAAATGTGTCACCCAAATTCCTCCTTTTAGTATATTTGGTTTGTTACTAATGGTCTCTGGCTCATGCCGATATCTTTGATAGATATAAATCATAGGTGAGCCAGCCCACGTACCTCATTCTGTTCCTAAATTGTAAGGCACTATTTTCTTTTATATCCTCTTAACGTGAACACCTCTCTCTGTGGCCCTCTTTCATTAAAGTGGTGTTTAAGGAAGGCTTTGAAAACAAGGTGAACCTTTAAAGTTCTCCGTGAAAGACTCTTTTCAGTCGATTTGGGCTCTGTTTTAATAGCACTGTCTTCCCATCATCAAGATGATGATCCAAGATGTCCACTGAATTATAATTAGTCCCCAAATAGATTTTTTGGGAAAAAAACCCTCACGAATTGATGGTTGTTGAATATAGCAATTTAAATAAGCTGTGACCATAAACTCAAATGACTGCCATCCCCCCCCAAGATTTGTCTGCCGCTTAATATGATGTGATGGCAGAGAGACCAATGAAACAGAGATGTCACTGATCTCTGCTTATAAATCTTGATGTCCTCAATGTTTTTACAGATAAACTTATTTCAAATCATCTCATCTATTTCAGCATCCTAAATCTTGGATTGCATTTCATTTATCCCATTTAAATCTTGACAGTTTATCAGAATGTGCATGGACAAGTCCAAGAAACAGACTTGAAATATTCTTTGTGCTTTTTTATTCTTTTAACCTTGATCTTTGATCACTGGATTTTTAGATTTATAGGAGCTGAAGGTTGACTAACAAGTATAAAGACTTAAAAAATCTTTTTTAAAGAGTATACAGAAAGGGACTCGATAAGGTCAACTGGGAAGAAAAGATAAGGTAGAATCCAATTTTATTCAATATGCAGTTAGTTATTTAAGCACTGTCTTTGTGGCAGGCATTATGCTAAACAAAGAATATACAAAGACAGAAACGAGACACTATTTATGGTCTGTTGAGGAGAAATGACAAGTAGTCAGAATTATACATTTGATAACTGGGGTGTGGGAATAGGGGAACTATTACCTGAAAGAATCTTGAATTGCCTCATTACCAGTTGTTACTAGAGGTTATCTCTAGATCAGCAGCCCTACTCAAGGGATTTGTAAACTTGGATAGGAAAGAATAATATAACATAATATGAAATGATTCAGTAGAATACATCACATATAATATATACTATTGTATCACATATTATATTCATATTATGTTTATATATTTTTTTCTACTTACCTTTAACTTAAATTTAACATTTCCTTCATTTTGAATGCAGGGAGAAAAAGCACTGCAGTATTAAGATCTGGGACTTTCTCATTGTGAGAATTTACCATAAGCCTGTACCCCTTTTCTTTCTCTTGGTACCCTAATATCAGCCTTGGAATTTAAAGGACAAGCTTCATCTTGAGTTTGAAAAACAGGGGCAGCTGGGTAGCTCAGTGGATTGAGGGCCAGGCCTAGAGACTGAGGTCCTAGGTTCAAATCTGACCTCAGACACTTCCCAGCTGTGTGACCCTGGGTAAGTCACTTGACCCCCATTGCCTACCCTTACCACTCTTCTACCAATACACAGAAGTTAAGGGTTAAAAAAAAAAAAAAAGAAAGAAAAACAGCCCATTCTCTGATTGAGGTTGAAAATCAACCCCACCCTTTGATTGAATTAAGAACAAAGACTGATCCTTTATCTGTCAACAAACTACTTAAGATAAGGGGGATGAATTCACTTTTTGGGGTACACCAGAAGTCCTCCTACTCCCTGGTATCTGGAATACCCACCTCTGCTCAGACTGAGATTTGGTGAGTACACCAAAACAGAACATCTCTGGAAAGAGATGTCATGAGGAGCATAAAATTGAACTGGGAAAAGGATGTAGATCTCTTTGATCTCAGAATCAAAGTGAGAGGAGGTGGCAAGGTCAGCACTGGTGAGGCCATAGTGTGGTCCCTCAGGCAATGCACTCACCCTCTGTTTGGCTCAGTTTCATCAAAATGAAAATAAGGATAATAATATTGTGAGGTTGTGAGAGCACTTAGCATAGGACCTGACACACTCTAGATCTATATAGTTATTCACTATGTCAATATCTGAAAATATTCTTTAATTCGTTATTACTTCAAAATTATTGTAGTTAGTATAGTTAGTCCTGTAGCTATATATATATATATATATATATGTAATACCCCAAGTTTGTTTATTCACATTTTATTGACTAGATTTCATTGTAATTGTTGTTCTTTGTGATTATATGTATTTTATTTTATTTATTTAAAAACATTATTCTAAGAGAAAAGAACTACAGGCTTCACTAGACTGTCCAGTAAAGTCATTATACATGTATGTATAGATATACACACACAGACACAAGTTTAAGAACCCCCCTCCTCTAAACTATAGAAGTATTGTCAGGCAAAATCTATTAATTGGTTCATTATCATCAGCAAAAAAAATAAATAAAAGATAAATTCAATCCAGTTTGATTATCTTAAAACATCCATACTGAAAAAACCCTGGAAATTGTGTTCAGAGGGCAGTGAATGGAAGTTGTCTAATTATGATGGAGACAGATACTGATTAGCAGCATTTTGTGCCAATAGAATTCTACTGAGCAATCATTAACCTTTGACAAAATTTATACCCTCAAGCATTGTTGGTCCAAATCTATGACATCATCAGCCTGGAGAACTCCTGGTATGGAAGTGTCATCAAGTGTTGCTTTGGTGTTACAGTGAACTAAAAGCAGGGATGTGTTATTTTTTAACAAATGAATCTTTAATATTTACCAAATTTTGATCTTTATTGTTTAACAGATGAATGCCAGGAACAAAAACGACACAGTTCATACTTTTAGGTTTCATTTGCCTTCTTAATATTTTCTCCATTACTTTCTTAAGTCTAGAAAATGAACAAAATAGCAAATCAAGCCTATTTGCCAAACACCAACAATGAAAATTTCACAATTCTCTCTGGTTCAAGCTGGTCCCTGTACAGCCATTCCTGGAGGCATTAAGATGTTCAATGACTGGCCTAAGGACACCCAGTCAGTTCATGCCAGAGACCTCTAGGGCTTAAACCAAGGTCTCCATGACTGCAAAGCATACTTTTGATCCTTTCTGCCATGCTGACTTGCACCCTCAAAAGCACTCTTGTTCTATGGGTGTGGAAGGATGAAAGTGGTGGTGAGTGTAAGGGGAGGTAAGCTTCTCTTAGATTTTTCATTCACTCAAACATTCATTGATTAAACATTTATTAAGAGTCTACCACATGAAAAACTCTGTTCAAGGTGCCGGTAGAGATAATATACTGATAAATAAATTATGATGCTTCTTCTTAGAGCTAATGTTATTCCCTGAACTCCCTAGCATCATGTTCTATCATAGAGCAGTGCATAAAACTAGAGAATTCTGTCCCTTTTCCTTAAAGCCTTTTATTTTGGGCTGAGGAGACTATTTAAGGGCACACCTAAATCTTTTAAAAGAGTCCCAAGAAGGAAGAGCATTATGGTATATCATCAGTATCTCATTTGGTTGAAGTCCTCTTTCCATTGAATTCACAAGTACATATTTATTTATTGGTTAGATTTAAGTACCCTATCTCCATTAGTGTTAGTGATTTCTTTCCAATAAAACCTTGAAAAGTGTCCTATCCCCCCTTTTTCCTCTATTGTTTTTCTTTGCATTAACCTTCGGCAGAATTCTTTGAGGCATCACTGTGTCACTGACCCTTGGAGAAGATCCAGTTACCTTGAGTTTAATTAAAAGGAAAGCAATGGTCACAGGGGCATTTATTATTTTTAGCAAATATAAAAGTCTCCTAATATGCTGGTTAATGTTTTGTGACTATCGACCAGTGCTAATATAAATAAAGCAGTTGAACTGTTAAACCTTCTGTGTATATAGAAAGGATTATAGTTCCTTATAAAGGAAAAAAAATAAAACTCTTTTCTGGGGCCTCTATGTGCCTTGGAGATGACCTTAGGTTCCCAAAAGCTGGCTATTAGAGCACTAGCACCAACAGGGCCTCCTGAGTGACAAAGACTTCACAAGTGGAACTGGTAGAAAATTTTGGGTCTGATGTCCAAGGTTCAGCCCTGTGATATTTGGGGTTGCTCATTCCTAATTTGGCCACCAATGCCAGGTGATAGAGTCTATAAACACAGTGACTCTCAGGATTGTATCAAATCATAGAAGAGGAAGATTAAATTGGCATCCACTGAGGGAATTGGCAATATTAACAAAATCACAGATTCTTGATGTGTTGAAGAGATAATAAAACTATCAAAAGGAAATACCATGTGGATGAAAAATATTTACACTCAAGGCAAAGAATGGATGAACAACCTATAGACTTCATCCATAAGTATGTGCATTTATTTATGTCTATCTCTAATCTATTATTTATCTATCTTTATCTGTATTGTGTATGTATGTACATAGGTATGCTCTTGTGTGTTCAGTATGTCCCTGTGTACATGTATGTCTATATACAACCAGACATTATGTATACAAAAGTGTGAGTGTTTGTGTGTGTGCACTCTTGTACATTTGACAATTTAGACTATACCTGTAATTCCACTGGTATATCCAATGAAGATCTATCTAATGCAGATCAGGACTGCCCGTATAATTTATAGTCTTAGAGAATTTCCTCAGTAGCAGTGAGCATTCATAGCATTATAGATCGGGCCAGGAAGAGCCTTTAAGTCCATGTAATAGGACCCACTGCATTATATAGGTTTAACATAGTCCCTGGCACATTGTAGTCAATCAGTAAATAATTGTTAATTGACTGTTTCAGCCACTGAGATAAGAACTAGGGATCTGAAGATATATAAAATAAATAAGATTCATGCCTTCAAGGAACTTGCAATCTGTGGGTGGAAGACAGTACTCAAAAGGTATCTGAAAAACTGAGGTTAGGGAAGAAAGTAAATGATGTGGGAGCATGATAGGGCATTCCAAAGAGGTCCTAAAACAGTGGACTGGTAGGAAATAGAGAGAAAGAATGTGCTGAGTTCCTTTCTTAAATAGAGACCCTGGAGCCCATGGTGTTGCCCTTCAGTCAGAGAGACCAAACAGAGAGGATTGGTAGTGTTAGTGAAAATAGCAAGTGCTTCCAAAGAGATCATAGATAAACAGACTTGTACAAAAATATTTATAGCTGAGCTTTTTGTGGTGGCAAAAAACTGGAAAAGGAGGGTATGTCCTTCAATTGGGGAATGGCTAAACAAAATGTGGTATATGCTGGTGATGGAATACTATTGAGCTCAAAGGAATAATAAACTGGAGGAATTCCATGTGAACTGGAAAGACCTCCAGGAATTGATGCAGAGTGAAAGGAGCAGAACTAGGAGAACATTGTACACAGAGACCAAAACACTGTGGTAAAATCGAATGTAATGGACTTCTATAC
>NC_058130.1:40518860-40538573 GCF_016433145.1 Gracilinanus agilis | reverse complement strand
CAGATATTCTCTCTCTCTCATATATATATAATATATATATATATATATATATATATATATATATATATATATATATACTCTTTCCCCATTGCCTCACATGAAGAGTTGTTGACTTTTCTTCTTGTCAAGGCAAAAACCTCTTTACATGCACCTTTGTTTGTTGCTCCTCCAAGCTTCTCCAAGAATCTTGTCCTCAACTTCACTAATCTTTTTATCTCCTGACTTCTTATTGCTTATACTTACAACCATATCTCTCAAATTCCTTTAAAAAATCTTGACTTACTTGGTCCTTCCTATTAATTATTCGGGCATCTCAGTGGTGCAGTGGATCAAGTGCCAGCCTGAAGTAAGAAAGACTCTTCTTCCTTAACCTCATTTGCCTTAGCATCCTCATCTGTGGAATGAGCTGGAGAAGGGAATGGTAAACCACTCTAGTATTTTTCTTAATGGGTTTCCAAAGAGTCAGACACAACTGAACAGCATCACATTAGTTACTGCCCTTTATCTCTTTCTTCTGATGTCCTTAGGAAAGCTGTCTATGCTTCACTTTATCACCAGATTCTAAAACTTTTTAAGTCTCTTTTTTTTGTTTCTAATCCAATTATTCAATTGAAATTGCTTTGTCCAAAACTACTAATTTTAATTGTTTAATCTTTTAATGGCCAGTTATTAATATTTTCCCAATCCTCATCCTTCTTTGAAACATTTGATACCTTTTCCTCCTGGATCCTTTTGAGGATTTTGGCAATTGGTTCTCTTTCTACCCATAAGACTGATCCTGAATCTCTCCTGGATCTTTATCCAGGTATCACTGAAACTTTTGCCTAGGTCTTTTGCTTTTCTCCCTCTTTTGTGTATTGGCTCCTAGGTGGAAGAGTGGGCAATTGTCAAGTGACTTGCCCAGGGTCACACAGCTGGGAAGTATCTGAAGCCGGATTTGACCCAAGGACCTCCCATATCTAGGCCTGACTCTCAATCCCCTGAGCTACCCAGCTGCCCCCTCTATTTATGTTTTATTCAAGCCCTTCACAACCTGACTCTTCCTTCCTTTCCAATCTTGTTACAATAGATTCCCTGCTATTATACCTCAGTCCAGCTGTCCTGGACATCTTTTTTTTCTTAGAATCTGATCCACTATTACACTATGCTGTGCCCTTTTGCTGGGTCCGTCACTATGCCTAAAATGCTCTCTCTCCTCATGTCTACCTCCCAACTTAATTCAAGATTCAGCTTCAGTTTTCCTTTTTGCAAAATTCCCTCTTCTCACACCCCTTCTCTTTGAGATTACCTCCTCTCTTTCCCTCTCTTTCCCTCCTTTGCACAGTTATTTGCATGATTACATGATGTCTCCTCCATTCCATTGTGAATTCCTTGAAGGCAGGGATTATTTTTGTCTTTCTTTGTATCCCCAGAGCTAAGCACTGTACAGGGCACTTAGGAAGCTCTTAATAATGCTAGTTGACTGACTGATAATTCTGTATAATAATGAAATCTCACTTCCATTCCCTCTCCCTATCAATGGTAAGCACAGCCCTGGGAACTGGGCTTCCCCAGAGTTCCTGTATCATGGAGAAAGTTTAGCAAAAGTCCAAATTGAAGATATATTTCTTTTTGATGGTGAGCTTCTCCAGATGCTCCTGTTTTGCTTTTGCTGTTATGTTAATTGAATTGTGCTCCAGACCACTACAGGGTCCTCTCAGTGAGTTTCGAAATCACTCATTAGAGATCTTTCTAGCCATTCACATTGGTGAAACAATGCTGATAAGAAAAGTGCATTGATCAAATTGTGGCATGGATGGCAATGAGCAAAATATTGAATTTATCCACTAGGAGATATATTTTAGACAGGTGCTAGAAATGGATGGTGAACTGGATTGATAACTAAATAAGAGATAGAAACAGATGATATTTTGAAAACTATCGCTTTCAAAGACCCAGAATCACTTCTTTACCCCCAAACTCATCTTTTTACTTATATGCTTGAGGTGATGCTGTATGTCTATAAATTATGGAAAATCATTATCTCAGAGGAATCCAAATTGGAGGTGACTCAAAGGAGATATGATGGATATAATAGCATGTAATAAATAAGGATTTATATATAAGACATGGAAGCCAATGCCTTGCATATATTAGGAAATTAATACATACTTATTTAATTGAATAAGGTATAAACAATATCCATGGCCTCTCATGGTCCATTTTGGAGGGCGTAGGAGCAACAAGAGACTGAGGGCAGACAGGTCAACAGTATTAAACCTGTTGTTATATTTCCCGGACCAGGAGGGCTATGAGTAAGCTGTTCATGCCAGTCTTACTTGCCACAGTAATGTATTAGTAGACAAACAGCACTGAAAAAGCGTTAGTTCTTTCTGAACATCCCATACACAATGGACCTCCTCTTCCACCACTGATATATCTTCTTTTCATCCAATTCTCACCTGTGGCTCCAAGAAACTATCAAATGAACAGTGGCTACATCACAACAATTCCCTGGGTCAAAGTACTAGTCAGAATAAGAATTCAAGTAAAAGAAAGATCTAAGTTGAGTTCCATAAACAAATCACATTTTCTTGTCCATGACATTTTTATCCCATGAAAGCAAGAGATGGTATGTTTATAAATATATCTGTAGGGAAGTAACTTAAATAGTCCTTCAGGTGTCTGGATTTTGACAATTTGTATTTTGTGAAATGTGGATGAAGGAAAAGGCAGCAGTTCTTTTTTAAAAATTGAGTCTTTAAAAGCTTACACAATGAATAAACACAAACAGATTAGGTGATAAAACTTATTTGTGTAAGAAGAAATTGAGGTGAAAAAATCTGTTTTGATGTGGCCCAGCTCATTTTAGTAAATTTCTCAGTGTCGGTTTTTCCCCCCTATTTTGCTAAGTCTAGACTCCCTTTTCAGAACAGTTTATTATAAAAACTTCTATCAGAGCTACCCAATCGTTGGCTACTCAGAGAAATAATAATGGAACTTGTTACACCTATCCATTTGGGTAAGATTGCTCTAGCTCAGAATATTCCTTGATACTTATTTGAGGGACTGGGAGAAATAACTTATCAAACTTCTAGCAATATTAGGAAGATTGTGATTTCTCTAACAGCAGGAAAAGACAGTGAAGAATTTTCTAAATACCTTGTCCTTGGATTCTAGAAAGTCAATCAACAAGTATTTATTAAGTATATTTCCTGTGTCCCAGGAACTAAGAATCAAGGGCACACGTAAAGGTCAACTTAATGTGAAATATTAATTGCAAAATGTGTTTATATATATATATATATCATTTTAAAATCTTTGCTTATTATATGCTTGGGAATACTTGATATCCATCATATTCCCTCTGAATTATCTCCAATTTGAATTTCTCTGAGATAATAATGCTCTTCCATAGGTTATATATAAAATATATATATAATGTATACCTATATAATCTATCATTCTATTAAATGTAGGAATCTTTGATAGATTTGATGGTTTTCCTGAATTTAACAGAATAAACTCGACTTTTTCTGTCAACCAAGAGTTTAAACTCAAAGTATTTTAAATACTGATTCAATAATAGCTCAGTCTAAAATGAGTCACAAAATCCTAGAATTTGAAATTTGGAAAAAAAAAAACCTCAGCTGATATTCTGTCTACCCATACACGAAAAAGAATTTTCTTTAGAACCTATATTATATGTGGTCATTCCACCTATATTTAAATACCTCCACTCAATAGGAAGCAACCACCTCCTGAAGCAGCCTATTCCATTTTTGGTGACCTTTCATTGTAAGAATGTTTTACCCAGCATCAAACCTAATGCAGTACATATTGTCAGAAAAAAATCATACCTACCATAAATAAACTCAACAATATTCCCATTTTACATTCTCACTCACCCTCAATCAATTACTTTGGTAAAAAAATAGATCTGGAAATGCAAATTAACATATAACACCTTGGTCTATACCAATCACCATCCCACAACCAGCCACGCCCCCAAAAGAGGAAGCATCTCTATCATATATCAACTATGAGATTTCTTTCTATAAAAAGAGGAAAACTGAGTCATCTTTGGATCAGAACTACTATCACCCCAATACGGAGAATTGCTACAGTATCATCCTAAAGTGGCCACAAATTTGTAGGCATCAGCAAGCTCTAAAAATAAATGTAGATATTCTTTAACAAATGTATCGAATGTCTTTTTCATAAAGAAGTCTTATACGTAGGCTTTTTTCCCCACCTTACTTATACTGAAGCTAGTACCATAAAATAACTCATTTGGAGAGACATTTGCTACCAAATGAAAGAATGGGAATGAATAGGAGAAAGTGATCAAATCTCCTTCTCATTTAAAACTCCTTCAGTTTAGAGAACCATCATTCTAGTTGCTATAGCAAATGGCCTTAACTTAGGTTCAGAGAGGTAAAGTGATTAATCATCTTTTTAAAGAAGCTGGAAATCATTGAAGATATTTTCTCTGTTTATATACTTTTTATTATTTCAGGTTGGTAACATGGGAGACTAGTTAGAGAGTGGAAGATGAATATTAACTGGACATCCCTTTGACCTAAGTCATATCTTTTTATGCCTAGGGCTGGATTATTTTATTGAAAGTTGTGAGTTCAAAAGAAAAAAAAAATTTAAAAAACAAAAAACTTTTCTTTGCAAAAGTAATAACACCTGGTATTTGAATAGTATTTTAAGATTAATAAAATGCTGTCCTCTTAACATTCTGGGTATGGAGACTTCTAGACTAAAATGGCCACAGAGTAGAAGGAACTTCACTACTCTTCCTACTACCAATCACAACAAAGCATCTCAAAAGGACAAAAATCAGAATTAGATGAGGGAAGGGACTCTGCCAAGTGGCACAGCCTTGAAGGTGGGTAGGGGGTTGGGCGTTTCCATGCTATGGCGGTAAAATTACACCTACCAAAGGGTGAGCTGATCGCACCTCCCAGACACCACCTACCACACCACAGTCAGAGGGAGGGCTGGGGCAATCTCTAAATTTTCAGTGGCTACCTCAGGGCACCACAGTCTTACCTCTGAAGGCAGCACAGCTCCTTGGCAGCTAGACTTTACCCAAGGCTGAGGAGTGGAGTGCAGAGCTTGAGCATAGGGACAGGGCAGACCCAGGCTGGCCCGGAGACCTGGGCTGGCCCTGGCTGACACAACAGAGATTGGAAAAATAGCCTCAGGGCAAGACACTATTAAGCCCACTACACCAATAACTGCCTTCCAGCTTCACTCAGACTTCTGGCTGAGAAACCAAGATAATTCAGAGAAAAAAACAAGGCTACCAACACAAAAGAACCTCAATCCACAAGTACCAGAAGAAATAAAAAACTCTTGACCCTGAATAACTTCTATGGCGAAAAGGAGCAGAGTACAGAGGCGCCAGCAGAGAGAGACAAAGAAGCAAACACATCCAAGGTTTAAAAAAAAATGGAAATTGGTCACAAGCTCTCAAGGAACTCAAGATGAAGTTCATGAACCAAGTAAGAAAGATAGAACAAAAATGGGCAGAAAAGTGGGGAATTAGAAATGCAAGTAATTAAAAAAAATAATAGTTTAAAAGACAGAATCTCCCACATGGAAAAAGAAACACAGAAATCACATGAAGTAATAAGTGGAGACCAGAATTGACCCGCTCTTAAAAATAACTCTTAAAAAAAAAAAAAAAAAACAACAAACCTTGACCCTGAATAACTTCTATGGAGAAAAGGAACAGAGTACAGAGGCACCAACAGAGAGAGACAAACAATCTATGAATGGGATGAACCCACCCATAAAATGGAAGCAAATAGCAGAGTGGATTAGAAACCAAAATCCTACCATATTTTGTCTACAAGAAACATACATGAGGTAGGTAGAGACACACAGGGTAAAGGTAAGAGGCTAGAGCAAAATCTATTGGCCTTCAATGGAGAAAAAGAAAGCAGGTGTCATAATCATGACATCTGACAAAGCCAAAGTAAAAATAGATCAAATTAAAAGAGATAGAGAAGGTAATTACATCCTGATAAATGACAGTATAGACAATGAGGAAATAGCAGTATTCAACATGTATACACCAAATGTATAGCATCCAGATTATTAAAAGTAGAAACTATTGGAGTTTAAGGAGTAAATAGATAGTAAAACTATACTAGTGGAAGACCTGAACCTTCATCTATTAGACCTAGATAAATCTAACCAAAAAATAAATAAGAGGTAAGAGATGTGAATGAGATTTTAGAAAAATAAGAGTCAACAGATATATGGAGAAATATAAATAGGGGCCAAAAGGAATACACTTTTTTTCAGTAGCACATGGTACATTCACAAAAACTGACTGTGTATTAGGGCATAAAAATATTGGAAAAAATGCAAAAAAGCAGAAATAATAAATGCAACTTTTTCAGATCATAATATAATAAAAATAATTATTAGCAAGGGTACATGGAGAGGCAAATCAAAAATCAATTGGAAATTAAATATTATGATTCTCCACAATTTGTTAAAGAACAAATAAGAGAAACAATTAATAATTTCATTGAAGAGAATGACAATAATGAAACATCCTATCAAAATCTATGGATGCAGCCAAAGCAGTACTCAGGGGAAAATTTCTATCCCTGAGTGCATATATCAACAAATCAGAGATGGCAGAGATCAATGAATTGTGCTTGCAACTTAAAAAACTAGAAAGTGAACAAATTAAAAAATCCCTAGATAAAAACTAAATTGGAAATCCTAAAAGTTAAAGGAGAAATTAATAAAATTGAATGTAAAAGAACTATTGAATGAATAAATAAGACTAGGAACTGGTACTTTGGAAAAAGAAATAGAATAAATAAAGTCCTGGTTAATCTAACAAAAAAGGAAAGAAGAAAATCAAATTATAGTATCAGTAATGAAAAGGGTGACATCACCTCTAATGAAGAGGAAATTAAAGTAATTATTCAGAACTATTTTGCACAATTATATGGCAACAAATATGATAGTAAAGGTGATATGGAGGAATATTTACAAAAATATAAACTGCCTATGTTAACAGAAGAGGAAGTAGAATCATAAATAATCCCATATCAGAAATAGAAATTGAATAAGCCATCAAAGATCTCCCTAAGATGGGGGCAGCTGGGTAGCTCAGTGGAGTGAGAGTCAGGCCTAGAGACAGGAGGTCCTAGGTTCAAACCTGGCCTCAGCCACTTTCCAGCTGTGTGACCCTGGGCAAGTCACTTGACCCCCATTGCCCACCCTTACCAATCTTCCACCTATGAGACAATACACCGAAGTACGAGGGTTAAAAAAAAAAGATCTCCCTAAAAAAAAATCCCTAGGGTCAAATGGATTCACATGTTAATTCTATCAAACATTTAAAGAACAACTAATCCCAATACTATACAACCTCTTAGACAAAATAAGCAAAAGAGTTCTACCAAATTCCTTTTATGACACAAAGTTTGTACTGATTCCATAGCCAGGCAGACCAAAAACATAGAAAGCAAGCTACAGTTCAATCTCCTTAATGAACATAGATGCAAAAATCTTAAATAGAATTCTAGCAAAAAGACTCCAGCAAGTGATCATGAGGATCATTCACTATGGTCAGGTGGGATTTATACCAGGAATGCAAGAATGGTTTAATATTATGAAAACCATCCACACAATTGACCATATAAATAATCAAACCAATAGAAATCAAGTGATTATCTCAACAGATGCAGAAAAAGCCTTTGACAACATACAACACTCATTCATATTGAAAACACTAGAAAGTATAGGAACAGAAGGGCCATTTCTTAAAATAATAAATAGTATATATTTAAAATCATCAGCAAGTATTGTCTGCAACTGGGACAAATTAGCACCCTTCCCAATAATATCAGGAGTGAAACAAGGATGTCCATTATCACCTCTTTTATTCAATATTTTACTAGAAATATTAGTAGTAGCAAATAGAGAAGAAAAAGTAATTGAAGGGATTAAAGTAGGCAATAAGAAGGCTAAACTATCTCTCTTTGCAGATGATATGATGATACATGTAAAGAACCCCAGAAAATCAACTAAAAGGCTAGTGGAAATAATTCTCACCTTTAGTAAAATTGCAGGGTACAAAATGAACCTACCTAAATTATCAGCATTTCTATTTATTTCCAACAAAACTCAGTAGCAGTAGTAAGAAAGCAAAAATCTGTTTAAAATCACTCTGGAAAGTGTATAATATTTAGGAATAAATCTGCCAAGACAAACATAGGAAGTATATCAGCACAACTACAAAACATTTTTCACACAATTAAAACTAGATCTAAATAATTGGAAAAACTTTAATTGCTCATGGGTAGGATGAGCTAACATAATAAAAATGACAATCCTACCGAAATTAATCTACCTTTTCAGTGCCATACCTATCAAATTACCAAGAAACCTTTTTATTGAATTAGAAAAAATTATAACAAAGTTCATTTGGAAGAACAAAAGATCAAAAATATCAAGGGAAATAATAAAAAAATGTGAAGGATGGGGGACTAGCAGTACCAGATCTTAAACTGTACAATAAGCAGTGGTCATCAAAAAAATATGGTACTGGCTAAGAGATAGAAGGGAGGATCAATGGTATAGACTTGGGGTAAATGTCCTCAGCAAAATAGTATATGATAAGTTCAAAGACCCTAGCTTTTGGGGCAGGAACCCACCATATGCCAAAAACTGCTGGGAAAATTGGAAAACAGTATGGTAGATATTAGATCTAGATCAACATCTCACACCCAATACCAAGATAAATTCAGAATGGGAAAACAACTTAAATATAAATAAGGAAACTATAAGTAAATTAGGTGAACATAGAAAATATACCTGTCAGATTTATGGGAAAAATAGTATTTAAGACCAAGCTAGAAATAGAGAATATCACAAAATATAAAATGAATAATTTTGATTATATTAAACTAAAAAGTATTTGTACAAACAAAAATTTTATACAAAATTAGAAGGGAAGCAACAAATTGGGGGGGAATCATTAAAACAAAAACCTCTGACAAAAGTCTAATTTTTCAAATACATAAGGAACTAAATCAATTATATAAAAAAATCAAACCATTCCCCTTTGATAAATAGGCAAGGGGATAGGAATAGGCAGTTTTCAGATAAAGAAATTAAAGCTATCAATAAGCACATGAAAAAGTGTTCTAAATCTCTTATAATTAAAGAAATGTAAATCAAAACAACTCTGAGATACCACCTCACACCTAGCAGATTAGCTAACAAGACAGCAAAGGAAAGTAATAAAAGGAAAGACAGCAAAGTTGCAGGGGGTGTGGCGAAATTGGGACAGTAATGCATTGCTGGTGGAGTTGTGAACTGATCCAACCATTCCAGAAGTCAATTTGAAATTTTGCCCAAAGGGCTTTAAAAGTCTGTCTGCCTTTTGATCCAGCCATACCACTGCTGGGTTTATACCCCAAAGAGATCACAAGGAAAAAAGATTTGTATAAAAATATTGATAGCCAATCTCTTTGTGGTGCAAAAAATTGGAAAATGAGGGTATGCCCTTGAATTGGGGAATGGCTGAACAAATTGTGGCTTCTATTGGTGATGAAATATTATTGTGCTAAAAGGAATAATGAACTGGAGGAATTCCATGTGAACTGGAATGAACTTCAGGAATTGGTGCAGAGTGAAAGGAGCAGAACCAGGAGAACATACACAGAGACAGATATACTGTGGCACAATTGAATATAATGGGCTTCTCTACTAGCAACAATGCAATGATCCAGGACAATAGTGAGGGACTTATGAGAAAGATCGTTATCCAAGTCCAGAGAAAGAACTGTGGGAGCAAAAACACAGAAGAAAAACATTTTCTTTATCAAATGGTTTGATGGGGATATGATTGTCAATGTAGACCAGTGGTTCCCAAACTTTTTTGGCCTACTGCTCCCTTTCTGGAAAAAATATTACTTAGCCCCCTAGAAATTGATTTTTAAAAAATTTTAATAGCAATTAAAAGGAAAGATAAATGCACTTGTGGCCATCACACGCACCTCTGGATCACTGCAGCACCCACCAGGGGGCGGTAGCGCCCACTTTGGGAATCACTGATGTAGACTCTAAATGATCACTCTAATGCAAATATTAATAATATGGAAATATTAATAATATGGAAATATGTCTTGATCAATGATACATGTAAAATTGTTAGCTACAGGAGGTGGAGGGAGAAGGGGAGGAAAAGAATCTGAACCATGTAAACAAAGAAAAATACTCTAAATTAATTATTTATATTAATTAACTAAAAAAAAATTTTGTTATGATATTGAGTATAAGTGCTACCTTCCCCAATATACAGAGAAGGAAAATGAACATCCAAAAGGAAATAAATTACCCATGATCACCAATGAATTAAGTAGATGGATTCAGAATAAAGCACAGGCCTTCCAACTTTGTAATGATTGAAATTCTCAAGGTGAAGTGTTTCTTAATTACAAATTAATTTATTAATTAACCAGTCAAAGCAACTTAATATGGCCGCTTGTCTCTCTCTACCATCCAAAAAGATAAAAAGTAGAGGTTACTTCACTGGCACAGGTCTACATATACCACTTGTAAGTTCACCACTCAGTCCCTCCTTGACATCCTATAAGACATCTTTAATAGGTAAATAGCCACTAAGGAGTTAGACTTTAGAGACGTCAACTCCTACCTTATTACTTTATCACAAGAGGCATATGTTTGAATGTGTCCCAGAGGATGCTAGCACATTCTGCCATGTGGCTGGGACCTCCGTACTTTAAGTCAGTTAAGCATGGCTGCTCAGCTCAATAACTAGCACTTGCTGACTTCCTTTACCTAAAAGTTCTTTTTTACAGGTAAATAGGGAGCAGCTCTCCCCACACAGCCTCTAACAATAGCCAGCCAAGTGAGATGTGTTGAGACCTGGGAGTAAATTATTTTAGCTTGGAAATTGGCTGACTTTTGAAACCCAAGGTTTAAAAATGGTTTCATATAGAAATGATTATAATTCAACATTAAATTTCCACGAACTCTAAATTAATTGTTCCTTCTATTATTAGAAATAGTTCCTGTAGACACCATCATCATCGGAGGAGTAATCTATCAATCATGACCGTGTAAACTTTTGGAAATTATGTTACCGATTCTTTGGCTAACTTGACCATTTTGCTGTTTGCACTGCTTCTGAATTTAGATTTCTCCACATCATATATAAATATATGTGCACATATAATAGATATTATATATATTTAATATTTCTGAGCTTGTAAACAATTTGTGCATAGATATATTTTCATGGAAGCAACTTTGTTGGAGAGGGGTCAAGCCATTTCCACCAAGTCCCAACCAATTTTGCTACTCTTGGGGTAGGCAAAATAACCTCATTCAAGCAGTCGGGCAGTCTGAGGGACAGAGAGGGAGTGTGCTGGGTGAATCAAACCACCACCACCATCTTGACAGTCATCTCAAACCATCATGGAGTCAACCTACCTGATCCTAAGAGCCATTGGAATAGCAGTGACCCCCAAACCACTAAGCCTTCTTCCAGATAGATCCTCATAGTCATCATGGAGAAGGGAAATCACTGTGGAAAAGGAGCCCACCTTATTCATTAGCAGCAGCAATGAGAGAGAAGCATTTGCCACTCACCAGAAGATGACCACAGAAACAATGAGAGGTGGAAAGTGCTCTCTTCTCCTTTCCAGACCATCTGTCCTTCTTCCAGACTGACGGACCCTCATAGCCATTACACAGGGACACAATTCCTCTGAAAAAGGGCTAGACAATCCCTACCAACTGCCCTTCATAGAGCAGGCAGGCTGGCCTGGGTGAAGGACATTCTAACCGAGGGGACAGGAGGAAGCCTATGCAAAGCAAGACAAGCCACCACTTTGGCGCCATCTCTCTTCTGATCCAATGGAGACAGCTCAGGACCCTGAACCCAAGAGCCTTTGGAAAAGCATTCTCTATAGCCATTGTCCTCAGAGTCTACCAGCAAATGATCCTGCAGGTCCTATAGCCATATCTTCTGAGGACCATGAAAAGAAAGTTCTTATTGGTATAGTCCTTGGCACAAACAAATGATTTAATATCAGAAATTGATATTGATATCACCAGCTGAAGTGACCATTCTAAAGGAGGCGTTACCATTGCCTTGTCCTTGCACCCTAAGAGCCCTGGGACTAATTTTCAGTTGAAATCTTCTGTTTGTGTTATCTCCCTTATTAGAATGTGACCTTTTCAAGAAGAGGGGCTGGCTTTTCTATTTGTATTCCCTTCACTTAGCAGAATAAGTACTTAATAAACCATTCATTCATCTATTTTTCATTCATTCATGTATGTTCCTCTGGATATACAAGTTTGAATGGTGCATACAAAAACTGGATGATTAAGAAAGACAAAGTGTAACTTTATCAGTTGCCTCCCCACCCCACAAAAGGCTTTTGCTCATTTCCCCTGCTGTTAGGGATCTCTCCTTGAAGACCTTTAAAATCAAAAGACACTGAAGTGGAAGGGACCTTACAGCTCATCTAGACCAGAGGATGTCAAACATAGTCCAGGCAATACTCCCAAGTGCACCCCAGACTAGATTCAGGTGTAATTGGGACATGTGTAATAAAACAAATAAAAATTCTGGAAAACATAGGCACTCTTAATTTGGGATTTTCTATATCATTTTACAAACCATAGGGGTCCCTTTCTATTTGAGTTTGACACTTCACATCTACTTTTCCTCATTTTACAGATGAGGAAAAGTAATGGTGACTTGTCCAGTGTCACACAGAATTATAATTTGAAACCAGGTCATAAAAACAGAGTAAGAAGGGAACTTAGAGGCCATCTATCCTGTCCCCTTCATTTTACAGTAGGGCACTAAGGCTAAGAGAAGTTAAATGACTTCTCCAAATAGGTAGTAAGGAGCAGAAGCACCAAATCCAACTCTATTTATACCATCCAATATTGTGCTTCTTTCTAGGTATGCAAGTCATTTTTTACTTATTAGTCATTTAATAAGCATGGATCACATTCCTCTTTTGTGTTAGGCACTGTACCAAATGTTGGGAACCCAAATATAGAGACCAAAATCATCCCTACTGCTAAGAAATTTATACTAATGCCTTCTTCCTCTCCCCTAACTTAAATGTAAGCACTTTGAGGACCAGAACTGTTTCATTTTTAATTTTTTTTTCTTTTTGCTTCTCCCAGACCTTGCATCTATTAGGTGCTTAATAAATGTTTGTTGAGTTTAATTGACTATATGATTATGCAAATAAAAATTAATTTTAGAGTGTTTACAGATCCAGAAGGGTTCTTAAATGCAAATTTATTATATAGTTATAGAAGATTGTTTACTTCATCCTAACCAAGGCCATAAAGAATGTTTTTGCTTGATTGCACAGCAGAGCAAATTGAGAATACTCCAGTGCTATGAACATTATTTCTTTTGTGGGAGAAGAAAGAAAATAAGCATTCACTAAGCAACAGGATAAAAGGACCTAATGTATTTTCTTGCCTCATGAGGCTTTTGAAAGCTCTTTGCTGATGTTTTCTTGAGCTTCCCATTGATATTGTGTTGGTGAATAATTGTTTGAAGACAGGCCCAAAAGTAAATACTTGTTTCAAGGATTGGCTTACATTGTGAGCTGATGTAATGGGAGTTACAAAGGGCCAATTAAAAAATAAGAGAGAAACGAGAGCTTGTTCAGACCATTGTCCCAAGTACGGTTTTTCAATATAAGCACTCAAATCAGACATCATCCCCTCTGAGACCATCATCTTATAACCATCATCAGAATAAATACTGCCCCATGAAGGCAGTGTTTTCAGCCCTTTTCCTTTCATGCAGTAGTTATATGGGACGGAGAAATACATCCTTTTGTTCCTATTCTTCCACATACATCATTGTGGACCTTTGTGAGATGATGTTGAAAGACAGATATGAGTGTGTGATCAAGAATTTAGAGCTGGAAGAGCATTGGAGTGTGGTTCAACTCTCCTTTTATAGATGAGGAAACTGTGGTCCAGGACACAGAAGCCAGTAGGTATCAGTAGTGGGATTCAAACTCAAGTCCTTCCTGATTCCAGGGCTATCATCTTCTCTGTTACCCTCATCTGCAAAGGATTCCTGGATGAGATTGTGTGCCTCTTTTCCTATCACTTTGCCACAATCACTTAAAGGATGAGAGCCGCACAGGACTGAGGACCATTTTGTATTTGCCTTAATGGAATGGAAATCCATTGATCAAAGCCCCTATCACCTAGGAGTCAGGTTCCTGGTGGTGAAGAATGTTGTAGGCTGGTGCTTGGAATAGACATAGAATCAACTGTCATGATTGAAATGACCACCTTTCCTGATTGGTACAGCCTGGTCATACTCATGTCCCACTGACGTGGACTTCAAGGTTGAGCATCTGCCTGCCTTTATGAGCATAAGAAATTGAATTTGTAGAACTGGTCACAAAAATAGATAACTGGGAAAACATCAACTGCTCCCAAATTATGTGCCAATTATTTATTCCTATAAAAATTTGATAAGAATGGTCACCTGAGCTAAGACTATGAATGTGTGACGCCAAGTGAAGAGAATAGGTAGGATTTCTGAGCTCATTTTCTATAACAGCTCAATCATGATGGTCACAATTGAAAGAGGGGTAGAGAAAACCAAAACATATATTTTAAGGATACTTTATTGACTGCATCATAGAGTAAAATAGAAAGTGATTTTTCTAATGTAAGTAAATGGGAGCACATCCTTTGAGCACAGACCTCAAGCGGTCTCTCTGTGCCTTCCAAAATATTGTGGTTGTGGTAGCAGATTATATCACATTATCCAAGTTTGGAAGATGTTATATTCCTGGAGTCTTTAGGGATTTGGGAATAATTTTAAAATAATACAAAATATGATTTTGCCCAAAAGATTTTGTTTCCTTTGTTTTGTCATGCATTTCACTCACTTCATTCCTGGGAAAATTCGTCAGATGAGGCTCTTTTTTTGTAAACTCTTATCTTCTGTGTATTGACTCATAGGTGAAGAGTGGTAAGGGTGGGCAATGGGGGTCAAGTGACTTGCCCAGGGTCACACAGCTGGGAAGTGTCTGAGGCCAGATTTGAACCTAGGACTTCCCTTCTCTAGGCTTGATCTCAATCCACTGAGCTACCCAGCTGCCCCCAGATGAGGCTATTTTTTAAAAAAAGAACTTTAAGAGCTCTTGAGTATCCTTGTTTTCTTTTACATTTTTTATTATTTCATTTTTAATTGAACAAGCATTTATTTTCTCTCCCTTTCATCCTCTGCCTATGTGAAAAGTAAAAAAAAAATCCTTGTTATAAGTATGCATAGTTAAGCAAAACAAATATATGCATTAGCCATCATAAAAAAAGTCTCATTCTGTATCTTGGATCCTTCCCCTATCTATCAGAAAGTCAGTATCATAACTCATCATGGATCTTCTGGAATCCTAAGTCACCATTGCATTGATCAGAGTTCTTTATTCTTTCAAATTGTTGGTATTAATATTATTTTCATTATATTACATATTGTTTACCTGATTGCATTCACTTCACTCTGACTTTCTCTGAAATCATCATTTTCTTCTTATAGCACAATAATATTAAATTACATTCATATAACATTATTTGTTCAGCCACTTACATGTTACTATTTGTTTATCCATTCCCCAATTTATTCAGGCTTCCTTAGTCTCCAGTTCTTTGCAAGTGAAAAAGAGCTGCTATAAATATTTTTGTATATAAGGATCCCTTTCTTCTTTCTTTGGAATATAATCCTAGTAAAATTATTCCCAGTCAAAATGTAAGAACAACAGTAATTTGGTGAGCATAATCCCAAATTGTTTTCTAGAATGGCCATATCAGTTCACAGCTCTACCAACAGTGTGTTAATGAGCTCACTTTCCCCACAAACCCTCCAACATTTATCATTTTATTTTTATACACTTTGCCAATTTGAGGAGTATGAGTAGGAAGCTCAGTGATAGCTACTTTCCTTTTTATTTCTATAATTATTTACTAATAAGATTTTCTTGATGTTTTTGGGTTTTTAACAACACCTTAAAACCTCCAAGTATTCTTCCTCTTTCCAGAGAACCATGCAATATATCAAATGGTATCATTAAGGATAAATTAAAAAAGAAAAAGAAGAGGGAGTAAAAGAAGAGGGAGAAAAAGGATAAATTAAAAAGGAAAAGAAGAGAGAGAAAAAGAAGAGGGAGAAAAAGGATAAATTAAAAAGAAAAAGAAGAGGGAGAAAAAGAAGAGGGAGACAAATGCATTGAAAACACTTGCAATGTAGTGCACTCATGGACTTCTTAACTCTGTAAAGGCATGAACTGTTGTTGTCTTCTCATACCTCTTCTTCAGAGCTATGTTTGCTCTTGGTAAAGTTGAAGCATTCACTTTTGACTTGCCTACATGGATATGGCCATCCTAAACATGTTTACCGATGACTAAAATCAAAGTAATTTCAGGTCCCTCAAAACCTTAGGTACAAACAAGGAAAGGCTTCATGTAGTAGGTGGCAACCAAAATGAGTTTCCAATGACTTTAAAGAGGTGATAGTGAGGAAGGACTACATGAGGCACATCATATGTAAAAGCTTAAAGTGGAAGCTCCTTCTTTTTTCTTCTTTGATTTTTAAAATTCTACCCAATCTTTAAGACTTGACACTCCTTCCTTCTGTGTAAAAGCCTTTTGGCCCCCAATGATCACTCCCTCCTTTTTTGTCTCTGCAGGTTATTTGGACAATCTATAGCATGGTGCCTTGGGATGTTCATATATGCCATATTTCTCTAGCATGTTCATGTTGGTAAAGTGATTTACATTTATGAAATCATTTGATCCTCCCAATAATTCTGTGAGATAGGTACTGGTATTATTTCTTTTTTACAAAAGAGGAAACTGAGGAGATATTTAAGTGAATTGTCCCAAATCACACAACTAGTAAACAAATGAAGGGAGATACAAATATAGATTTTCCGTACAGTGAATTGAGTGATATATTCACTATTCCAAACTGCCTCTCTCAGAATCCAGCTATTACATTTAAATTGTATTTTCGTATTCATTTGTCTTATACTCTCACTCCTGTGAGCTCCTTGACTCTCCTCCACAACCTAGCCTAGCATCATTGTGTGTGATGCTCAGTGCTTACATGTGGGTGACTTGATCAGGGCATATCTCCTGGTAATTATAATTCAAGATTTAGTTATTTATGTGCAGAGAAATGCCAGTCTTTACGTAATGTTCATTCTCCAGAATTCCATCTCAGGGTCATGGGCATCTTTGGGATGAATCAACTAAATACTGAAAAACCTTAACCTACTCATATTTGTAAAAAACTTGAACTCTGTAGATGTGATGATTCCCATTAAAATACTTGAAAGCTGCATAAGAGAAGCTGGCTTTTAAAGGTATGATTAATAAAGTCAGTTCAGTGCTATTTATAAGAACTTTTCAGGGTGAGAAATTTTGAACGCACACGGTAGAAGTTGTACATAATAGAAAGGAGTTGTAAGAGTTTTCCTTTTGTAAGTAAATGGGCCTTTATTGATTATGCGATGAGTATTGTCAAAAGTCCCACAGAGAAACTAGTATAACCTCCTAACTTCCTTCAAAAGAACTGCCTTGAAAGCATTTGGCAAGATATACATAAACATCGTTAAGGAATTATCAATGGGTGTCATGGAGGTTCAAATGCACTAGAATAAATATTTTGAAGCAGACAGTGGGTTGCACTTACATGTAAACTTTAAATACTATGAGGACATTTTACTATCTCAAAAAGAATTCATCCTGAGTCCTCTGTGCTTCATTCTTTTATACTTGAAGGAGAAAGTTCTCCTGTCTACCCATTAAATACTTAGAATTTCAGGTAAATTGAAATAATTTTTAAATAATTCAAAGAGTAGTATTCTTCTTATAAAATACTTAAAAGGAAGAAATGGATAGCTCAAGAAGCACTCCTGCTATTATTTTGCTAAGTTTTAAATGGTAGGATTGTGGTCTTAAAGACTGGAAGGGACCTCAGAAGCAAGGTAGTCCAATCTTCTCTTTTTAGATCTGAGGAAACTGAGGCTCAGTGAGTTTAAAGAGCTTGCCCCAAATCAAATACCAAGGTTTTCTTGAATCCATTAGATCACATTGCCTCCATGCCAAGATTGATTGCTTATAATTTTAGTGGAAAGGCATTTAAGGGATTTAACAATTGCTTTTGGATGAGATTGGATACTACAAATTGGGGTCAGGAATGTGGAAAGCAGGCTTTTGTATGCTTATATTTTCTTCTAGGAACTTAATAGTTAGCATTTATGTAGTATCTACTGTGTGCCAGGTACAGAATTATTGGGAATATCAAATGGGGTATTTTTAAAGCCCTTACACGGTGCCTGAAACATAGTAAATAGTTACTGGCTTCCTTAGCTTTTTTCTGTATGTATAAGCCAACATGGATTTATAAACTATATTTTCTTGGGCATATTATCGTCTATACCTCTTGTCTCCTACATTAGAATGTAAACTCACTAGAAACAAGGATTGTTTCATTCTTTTTATTTGTAGCCTCACTGAGTATTACAATGCCCAGTATATAACAGGTGTTGAATAAATGCTTGCTTATTTAGTCATTGAAGATATATTCCAACTGCTTGAAGCAATCAAGGATATTTAAGTTAAGGATGAGAAGAATCTGAGATTCACCTTCAAATGTACTTAAAAGATGGAAGAGCTTCAGAGTAGCTCAGAGGCACAGTGAATAGAGTGCAAAGTACAGATTTAGGAAGATGCATCCTTGTGAGTTCCAATATGACCTCATCTTGATCAATGATACATGTAAGACCCAGTGGAGTTGCATGTTGGCTATGGGGAGTGTGTGTGTGTGTGTGTGTGTGTGTGTGTGTGTGTGTGTGTGTGTGTGTGTTTGTTTGGGGGGGAGGGAAAGAACATGAATCATGGAACCATGGAAAAATATTCTAAAAAACTAAAAACAAAACAAAACAAAAATATATGACCTCAGACACTGGCTGTGTGACCCTGGACAAATGTCTCAACCCTGCTTGCCTCAGTTTCCTCATCTGTAAAATAAGCTAGAGAAGGGAATGGCAAACAACTCCATTATCTTTGCCAAAAAACTCCGAATGGGGTCACAGAGAATCAGACAACTACAACCAAATAACAAAAGAATTTAAGGGCAATTAGATTTCTGATTAATCCCAGATGACAGGACTGGAAGCAAGAATGGAATTTTGCAAAGAGGCAAATTTAGTAATAGTGTTATTTTAGCAGCTTACCCCTCTGAGGTAGATTTCCTTCTCATCATTGTTACAGACTATATTTAAGTGTATATATTTTCTTTCAGCACCTACCTGAGTGTCTTTATAATCTCTTCTTTGAAAGCAAAATTGTCAATAAAGGAACCAGAAATTTTCATTCATTCTCTGAGCAGTAGGATTGGTACTACGTGTCCATAGGCCTTTAGGTTTCAATTTTTCGTGATTGACTTTTGCACTGAGGTTTCCTTCCTTTTGTACCTATTCCAGGTCTTGAATGTTTCCTGACTAGCCCAACTTTACTTCCATTTTAAAGGTTTCCTTTATGATAGACTCATTCATGCTTCCCAAATACTATGTTTTATGCAAATCCTGCTTCTAATAGTAGCATCTGAAAGGAAAGATGGAATAGAGAATATATATATATATATATATATAT
>NC_058130.1:40475535-40499218 GCF_016433145.1 Gracilinanus agilis | reverse complement strand
TTATTAAGTGACTGCTATGTGCCAGAAATTAAGGAACCAAGGAATTCTCCAGCTGCCTGTGTAGCCACTGCTGAAAACTTCATGTCTCAGTATCATGGGGGAAAGAAATACAGAGTAGAAATAAATGATAGGTGGAGAGACTTCATCTCATACAGCTAATGCTTGGCTCTAGATACCATGTATCAGCATGAACCTGCACTGTCCATCCCCCTGAACCCCATCCTTCCTCACAGAGTATGTGCTTGTGTGTATATGTGAGACAGAGAAAGAGAAAAACAGAGAAAGACAGAGGGGGAGAGAGAGAGAGAGAGAGAGAGAGAGAGAGAGAGAGAGAGAGAGAGAGAGAGAGAGAGAGAGAGAGGGAGGAAGAGAGACAGAGCAAGAGGGAGACACAGGGACAGGGGGAGACAGAGAGATAGAGACAGAGAGAGACACAGACAGAAAAAAAGAGACACAGACAGAGAAAGAGGGGGTAAAATAGGGGTGACTGAATAATAGCAGTAAATATCTCCTTTTTAAGTTTTCTATCTCTTAATTTCTTGGCATCGTGCAGCATAGAATAAATAGCTGCTTAATAAGTAAAAAATAAATAGTAATAATAATAGAGAGAAAAAGAGAATAAGAGAAAGACAGAGACACACACAGAGACAGACAGACAGACAGGGAGGGAGGGAGGGAGAGAGAGACAGACAGGGAGAGATAGAGACAGAGACAGAGAGACAGAGAGAGCAGAAGCTGTCTCCTTTTATACATATTCAGGTCCTTGACCTCACCCTCTCATCAATGATGAGGGATCAGGAACCATCTAGGATTTTCTATCAAATGAAGGAGCCAAATCTGTTGCAGTTGAGATCTTTTCCCCACATGTCTTTAAGCTCTGCACTCTGTGGGATGTATTCCAACCAGAGCTGCTGACCAGAAGCAGCCTCCTCCCAACAGAACATGGTTCTTTAGTACAGGGTTTATTTAGACAGAATGTTTATTCTTTTCCTTGTCTGCTCATAACCAAGAACAGTGCCTGCACGTAAGTCCTTGTTGAATAAACAAGCTCACTCAGTCTCCAGTGCTCAAAGCTTTAAGTATACCTTTGTTTCTTTTCTCTTCTGCTGTGCTCACATCTAAGTCATATGTGTGTGATAATTTGAGATTTGCCAAACACCATCCTCAAAAGCCAGTTACAGAGGAAAAAAGAAATTCAGTGACTCATTTGGGTAATAGCAATTCAAGCAGTCTGGTGGGAACCAAGGGTATTTTGTTATATATTACAGTCACCTATGTTGGCGCCTTACCCAGGGACTACACCAGCTAAAGTTTCACTTTCTGCATGTTGTTGCCAAGCCCCTTAATGCTATGCCTTCCCTTGCTCAATCACCTCCAAATATCACTATCTCTAAAGCTTTCTTTATACGTTGTCATTTGCACATTGTCACCGTCATCAGATATTGAGCTCTAAGAGAGCACAGATTATCTTCTAACCTTCTTTGAATCCTCAGTCTCAACATAGTGCTTAACACATAGTAGGCATTTAATAAAAATACTAATTGGCTGACTGAATAATAGTAGTGAATATTTCCTATTTAAGTTTTTGTGCAGCATAGAATCAATAGCTGCTTAATAAATAAAAAATAAATAGTAATAACTTAATAAATGGAATTTGGATACTCCAGTGTCTAGCAAAGTTGGAGCTTAAGGGGGCAGCTGGGTAGCTCAGTGGATTGAGAACCAGGCCTAGAGATGGGAGGTCCTAGGTTCAAATCTGGCCTCAGACACTTCCTAGCTGTGTGACCCTGGGCAAGTCAATTAACCCCCATTACCTACCCTTACCACTCTTCTGCCTTGGAGCCAATACACGGTATTGATTCTAAGACAGAAGGTAAGGGTTAAAAAAAAAGTTGGAGCTTAATAACTGCTTGTCGATTGATTCAGTGGCATCCCCCTAATATTTCATCTTTTATTAAAATGACTTTCTCCTTAGTGTGTACAAAAGTATTATGGTGGGTTGTCATTATGAGTTATTGGAAGTTTAAATGGAAGACTTAGAATTTAATTTCAGATTCTGTTTTTATCACTTAAGATATATCCCTCCATATTGATAAAAGTCTTTGCTTCTTTGGTCCTAACCATGTTACCTGAAAAAGAAATGGAATAAGCAATCAGTGAATTCCCAAATGAAAAATCCCCATGGGAGCAGTTAGACAGTTTAGTACATAGAGATCCAGGCTTGGAGATGGTATGTTCTGGGTTCAAACCTGGCCCCAGACACTTCTAAGCACTGTGACCCTGGGTCAGTAACTTGACCTCAATTGCTTACGCCTACCACTCTTCTGCATTGGAGCCAATATATAATATTAATTCTGTAACAGAAGGTAAGAGTTAAAAAAAAACCCACATACACACAGGGCCAAATGAATTCACAAATGAATCCTACCAAACATTTAACGATTAATTAATTCCAATACTATAAAAACTATTTGGGGTTCCGGGTTAAGATGGCAGCAGAGTAAAAAGCAGTTGCTTGACCTCACCTAACCCACACATATAGGACTCCTCAAGAAGACATAAAAATAAATCCAGATGAATGAAAGGACCCCACAATAGAGCATAGCATTGAAGGTATGTGGAATCGGGGCATTTCCATACTAAAAGGAGGTGAAACAACTCTACAAAAATGTAAGCTGAGCAACCCATTACCCCCCACACACACCACATATAGTGCCAAAGCCAGCGCAGAAGACTTAGAGCAAGTTTGGGGCACCCATTAAGTCCTTGACAGCTACCTGGGACCACCAGGACCTGTTCCTGAGAGCAGCAAGACTTTAGACCCCAAGAGGCTAAAGAACGTGTGGGCTTTGAACACAGACCCTGAGCACAGGTGTGGTCGCAGCTGCAGATGCGGAACCTGAGAGCAGGTGAGGACCTTGAGTGGGGACCCAGTGCAGAGGGGTGCAAGACTGTGGAAGCAGCACCCTGAGACTGTGAAAGGAGCATTGGGGAGAGGAACAAGCAAGGGCACCACCAGGAGGCTTAACCCTGAGAACAACTAGACCCGAGACTTCAGGAGCCTAACGAGCACAGACAGACCCTGAGTGTGAGGATAAAGCTGAGAGTGCGCAGGGCTAACAATGGCAAGCCAGAGACAAGAACCTCAGAAGAGAAAGATCAAGAAAAAATCTTTAACACTCGACAACTTTTACACAGAAAATATCCAGACAACAGAGCAAACAACAGAGGAGAACAAACAAGTAATCCTATACAAACCTTCCCAAAAAATTGAAAACTGGTGACAAGCTCTTGAAGAGTTCAAATCTGAGATTATGAAAAAGATGGTAGAGAACTGGCAAGAAAATAATAGTTTAAAAGCACGAATTTCACAATTAGAAAGTGAGGCTCAGAAATCAAAGGAATTGATAAGCAAATTGAAGACCAGAAATGACCAGCTGGAAGCCTTGAAAAACCAAACAGACCAGATTCAAAAGGAAAACCAAAAGATTATAGCCAAAAACCAGTCTCTAAAGGCTAGAATTGGGCAATTAGAAAAAGATGCCTCCAAATCAAAAGAATTAATAAACAATTTGGAGACCAAAATCAAACAGCTGGAAAACAGGATAGACAAAGGAAAAGGAAAATCAAAAGAATATAGCAGAAAAACAGTCTCTAAAGATAAAAATTGGGCAGGTAGAAGCCAATGATCTCTCAAGACAACAAGAACAAATAAAGTAAAGTCAAAAGACTGATAAAATAGAAGGAAACATGAAATATCTCACTGAGAAATTGACAGATCAAGAAAACAGGTCTAGAAGAGATAATATGAGAAATCATTTGGTCTTCCTGAAAAAGCAGAAATTAATAGAAATTTGGATTCCATACTAAAGGAAATTATTCAGCTAAATTGCCCTGAAGTTCTACAAGAGGGCAATATAGACATTGAAAGGATCAATAGATTGCCCTCTACACTTAACCCTAAAAAGACAACCCCCAGGAATATAATAGCCAAATTCAAAAGCTTTCAAGCAAAAGAAAAAATCTTACAAGAAGCCAGAAAGTGACAATTCAGATATCAAGGAGCAATAATCAGGATCACACAGGATCTGGCAGCCTCCACACTAAAAGACCTCAAGACTTGGAATATGTATTCAGAAAGGCAAGAGAACTGGGTCTACAACCAAGGATCACCTACCCATCAAAACTGACTATATATTTCCAGGGGAAAGTATGGGCATTCAACAAGATAGAAGATATCCAAGTATTTGTACACAAAATACCAGGACTAAATGGAAAGTTCGATATCCAATCACAAAAACCAAGAGAAACATGAAAAGTTAAATAAGAAACAGAGGGGAAAGAAAGAAAGTTCTTATTTTTAAACTTGCCTCTTTAAGGGCTTCAATAAGATCTAATTATTTGTATTCCTATATGGAGAAATGTTATGTGTAATTCTCTGTAGGGAACTCTATTCACTATTATAGTATCCACTATTATAGTAATTAGAAGAATTATTCACAAGGAGAAGTTGGAGTACTAAATGGTCTAAGATGATAAGGGGGGTGGGTGGGAAAGAGGGGAGTGAATAGTAGAGGACACCAAGAGAAACTTGAATGAATAAGAAAAATAGGATATTCTCTTACACACAAAGAAGGCATAGGAAGGGGAGGGGATGAATACTATTATAAGAAGGAGAGGAAGAGAGCATTAAGAGGTAACATTTAAACCTTATTATCAGTGGAATTAACCCTGAGAGGGAAGAGTAGCTATATCCATTGTGATATAGAACTCTATCTAACCCTACTGAGAAAGTCAGAAGGGATAAACAAAGGGGAGCAGAGGAGTGGGGAGGTCAAAAAAGGGAGGTGAGGAGAAGGGAGAGGGAATTCATTAGGCCTTAAAAATAAAAATAGGGAAATAACAAGGGAGGGGGTAGAAAGGGAAGTAAATCAAGGGAGGGGACAAGAGTTACTTGTTTAAAACAAATCACTGGTTTAAAAGGAAATAGCCTAAGAAGAAGGGGTAGAACTAAGACAGGATACCTAAATGTCAGAGAATAAGCAACTGATAATTATAACTCTGAATGTGAATGGGATGATTGATTATACTAAATTAAAAGCTTTTGTATAAACAGAAACAATGTAACCAAATTAAGAAGGGAAACAACAAATTGGAAAAAAATCTTTATAACAAAAAAACTCTGACAGGGGTCTAATTACCCAAATATACAAAGAGTTAAATCAATTGTATAAAAAAATCAAGCCATTCCCCAATAGATAAATGGGCAAGGGACATGAATAGGCAATTTTCAGATAATGAAATCAAAACTATTAATAAGCACATGAGAAAGTGTTATAAATCTCTAATAATTAGAGAAATGCAAATCAAAACAACTCTGAGGTATCACCTCACACCTTGCAGATTGGCTAAAATGAAAGAAGGGGGAGAGTAATGAATGTTGGAGGGGATGTGGCAAAATTGGGACATTAATGCATTGCTGGTGGAGTTGTGAACTGACCCAACCATTCTGGAAGGCAATTTGGAACTATGCTCAAAGGGCTATAAAGGAATGCCTGCCCTTTGATCCAGCCATACCATTGTTGGGTCTGTACCCCAAAGAGATCATAGATAAACAGACTTTTACGAAAATATTTATAGCTGCAATTTTTGTGGTGACAAAAAACTGGAAAATGAGGGTATGTCCTTCTATTGGGGAATGGTTGAACAAACTGTGGTATATGCTGGTGATGGAATACTATTGTGCTCAAAGGAATAATAAACTGGAGGAATTCCACATGAACTGGAAAGACCTCCAGGAATTGGTGAAGAGTGAAAGGAGCAGAGCCAGAAGAACATTGTACACAGAGACCAATACACTGTGGTAACATCGAATGTAATGGACTTCTCTACTAGCAACAATGCAATAATCCATAACAATTCTGAGGGATTTATGGAAAAGAGCGCTACCCACATTCAGAGGAAGAACTACAGGAGTGGAAACACAGAAGAAAAGCAACTGTGTGAACACATGGGTTGAGGCGGACATGATTGGGGATGTAGACTCGAATCTACCACTCCAATGCAACTATCAACAATTTGGAAGTAAGTCTTGATCAATGACACATGTTAAAACCTGTGGAAATGCGCACCAGCTATGGGGGAGAGAGGGAAGTTTGGGGGGGTGAAGGGGAAAGTAAGAACATGAATCATGTAACCATGATAACTTTTCTAAAAAATAAAAATTATTTAAAAAAAAACTATTTGGAAAAATAGGTAAAGGAGGGCTGCTAAATTCCTTTAACAATACAAGTCTGATACTCATACCTAAACCAGGAAGAGCAAAAACAGAGAAAGAAAACTATGGATCAATTTCCCTGATGAATAATGACCCAGAGATTTTGATTTTCAAGCTTGTTTGAAGTCTAGGGACCAAATTGATGGATGGTTTCTACCCAAGGATTAATGGGAAATGTAATTAATTAAAAGTGAAATGTACAAAATGAAAATTGCATGAAAGCCAGTGGTTTTGAACATTGGGAATGAGTAATCCTCTCTTCTTTCTTAAAACAAATCATTTTCTCTACAGACTGAGACTTTGAATATATAAAATTAACTGCAAATTGATAAATCTATTTATGTATGTTTTTAACATGACCATTATACTAAGGTGCTTCATCTGGCCATATTTAACATTGGAATAAAGATGACAAGGTTAAACTCATTTTAGTAACACAGTGTAAATGTTGCTTGACTGAAATACTAGTGCATATGTGCCCTCAGAGATGTTTTAAATTCTTCTATTTTGTAGAGTATGCCCTCTGCATTTTATCCTGCATTTTCCAATTTCCATATGTTAAAATATTTTATTCTAAAGTTTTCCGTGATGTCTCCTGGGAAGAGAAAATAGCAGCAAAATTCCTTGCTGAAGAACAGAAATTTTATTACTCATGAAGGAAAAGTCACTCCTTCCCATCCCATTACCTTTAAGCATATGTCTACACACACATATAAGCACACAGAGTTCAAGGAAAAGACCTGCCTTAAAAATGACAAAAATTTAATTTTTGTTTAATAAGGTATTTTCAGGAACACTGTTCAGGTGTAATATTGGAAGCATTATAGAAGAAAATCAAATCAAGAAATAATGGAAAACTACAGCAATTCTCATATTAGTGTATTTCCCTTTAGAATAATTTAGGAACCATCCGTTTCATAGCATGACTTCTAGTTCAGATATAGGTTGGACTAGTTGACTTCTGAAGTCCCTTTTAACTCTATAATTCCATCATCATAGAAATTCTCATAATCATAGAAATAATTTATACCTACTAAAATCCTGGAGGTATTGGAATTTTGATACGGTTTTTGTTTGTTTCATAACAATAGCTAAGATTCTGTGAAAACTCAACTCTTGTGATTTCAACTCAACTTTGACTTTCCTTGTTTCTCCATCTGGTTCTGTGTTTAATAAGCTTTGGAGAAATAATTTATTGCCTCTGTTAATGATCTTGTTTGTAAATGTCATTAAGAAAAAATAGTTTTGTCTGCTTAGTGAGAGACAGGACATCCTATTGAGTTAAATATTGCCCTTAGTCAATATCTTTTTAAACCTTCTATATATTTCTGTTTTGATGTACCAATAATGAACCTTAAGGCAGAGGGAGGCAGGAATAATTGGTTCTTTCCCTAGGAAAATGAGCCTAAAATATTTTAAGTATTGCCTTCATAGGCTAAGGACAGTTATTGCCTGTGAAGAATAGCCAGAGATAATCTCCTTTAACAAATCTTTTCCATTTGGGTTCTTTAGTCAAGACTTTGAGATGAGAGCATTTAGATATTAGCTGTTTACTGAAATAAAGTAGTCTCTCTTATATTTTATGCTCTCTTAAATCACTCTGGCTATTAAATAGACAAGAGGAAATGTTTTTCAAATGTTTTTATGGGATGTTTACAATTTTCTGGGTAGTCACTGTACTTTTATTATCAATCAGCTTAATACAAAAATGCCATTTTGAAATGAGACCATCAAATATGCTTATTCAAGCCATAAACATTCTCAATCAGATGCCAAAGTCCTGATAAAATATCCCCTGCCCATATAGAATGAAATACATGTTATAGATCACTCTGAAATGTACTTGAGGCTTTCTCATCAAGGCAGTCAATCATGAGCAAAATTGACTAGCCTTTTATTCATTAGAATTAATGCTCTGTTTGTTGAATGGGTAGTTGCTGTACAAACCAAAAAACTCTTCAGAGGCTGGAAAAAATCAAGTATATCCACTAGTGATATCACTCTTGGTGTTTGCCAATAGCAAGAAAACATCATGCTGTCTTGTACTTCCTGAATTTTTTTTTCTTGAGATAAGTACGTAATCAAACAAATTATAGGACATGGCTCCCAGGGTCCCAAGCTCCCAGTTTATTAGGTCAGATAATCCATCTTGAGGCTTCACATAAGCAGGATGGTATGCCTCTTCCAGACATTGAGTAGTACTGTCTTCTCTGCCTCACAGCCTTCCTCCAGAGTCTCCTATTCTATCTTCCCCTACTCCTCAATTCCTTTTCCCTCCCTCCCTCCCTCCCTCCCTAGAGCTCAAAATAAACTGAAAGGTTTGGAAGGTAGGAGGCACAATCTGGTGTTGTTTGTACTGGCTGAAAGTATAAGAGCAGATTTAAAGATGTCAAAGGAGGAAAGAGTAACCTCCAGGAGTCAATGTTATTGCCACATACTTCTGAAGCTATTCCAACATTATTTTGACTTATCAAGGATCCTTGGTGTAGAGATGTCCTTAGAAGAATGATAAGGTTTTTATTTTTTGTTATACTTTGTTTTCCATTGAAACTGGCCTTCATTTGCTATTTTCCTCCTCACACACAGAAGAGAGCAAGGCATCTCTGTTTAATATTTTATATTTTCCTAAGAAAGATCCTGAAACGAAGTCAGTCTTTTTAACATTAATATTCTTCTGGTGAGTCTATGTAGTGTAAAATCAAGGAATATCATCATCTCTAAGGAATCAAAATGCAGGTCACACAAAGGACAATAGTAAGATTTCAATAGTTTTAGGCAATAGTGGCTACAAGCAGGTATGGCAAGTTAGAAGCAAAGGATTGTGAGCAAATGGCAAAATATTAACCAAGAGATATACATGGGATTGGAAAAGGCATTAGCCTCTCCACTCGATTGACCCAAGATTTTAGAGACAGTGATATAGCCTTGTCTATATATTTTCCATCATCCAGTCAAAAATATTTATTAAATACCTACTCTGTGTCAGTTATGGACTATAAAGTCAAAAAATGTAAGTATCAGTTTTCAAGGATCCTACATTCTACACGGAAGTATCTACCTGTATCTACAAAAGAAATCCAAAATAAATACAATAAAGTTTAGGAAGGGAAGTTTGGGCAAATAAAAAAAAGGACTTAAGTTTTTGAGAAAAAGAGAAGCAGAGAGAGAGACATAGAGAGACAGAATAAGAGAGGTAGGAGTTGGAAACAGAGAGATAGAGGAGAGAGAAGAAAGACAGGAGACAGATAGACAGACAGAGACAAAGACAAAGAGAGATAGACAGAAACAGAGACAGAGAGAGAGAGAGGTAGGAAGGGATACAGAGAGAGAGGAGAGAGAAGAAAGACAGAAAAGAGAGGGACAGAGACAGAGAAGTACTGAACAGAAGGCTAGCTTCTGACATGTGCTGCCTTTATCACCTGGCTAAGTGATTTAAACTTTTAAAGTTTCAGGTCTCTAGATAATCCTCTAAGACTAAGTTATGTGAAAATGGTGACAACTTGCATTAATTGGGTTTCCTCACTTCCATAATTAATAGAAAGTTCCCTATCTCAATAAGTCTAGAACATATTTGTATACAGATATGGATATATATATTATATAGTGTATGTGCTTGACTCTTTTACTGCCAATGCTTAGTTCTTGATAAAAAATGAAGCCATAAACAAAACATCTCCTTGTCTAGTCCTAGGAAGTCATCACTTTCCTCTTCTAGATTTGGGTGGCTTGTTATGGGTCAAAGGTTTTATACACAGAAGTACAAAAGAAGCTCGATCCTTTTAAAAGCACACCAGCCTGGCCCTCACCATTAAGGATATTCCATTTGGATGCTAAAACTCAGGGGAAGTATTTATGCTACATATTTTTAATATTCTTTTATTTTTAAATTTTGATTTCTAAATTCTGTCCTACCCTCCAATCCCTCCCACACACATACTGAGAAAACAAGCAAAACAGTATCAATTATACTTGGGAAATCATAAAACAATTTCCCACATTTACCATATTACAAATACAGCCCCCCCCCAAATGAAATCAGATAAGTACATTTCAGTTTGCATTCAGTGTTCATTAGTTCTCTTTCTGGAGGCAGATAACATTTTTTCTTCATGAGTCCTTTGGAATTGCCTTTGATCATTGTATTGATCAGTATACTCTAAGTCTTTCACATTTAATCATCATTACAATATTACTGTTATTGTGAATAATGATTTCTCAGTTGGTTTTTCTTATTTCACTGTGTATCAGTTGATGAAGATTTTAACTTTTTTTCTGAAACCAACCCTCTTATTTTTATAGCATAATAATACTCCATAAAATCATGTGATACAACTTGTTCATCATTCCCCAATGGATGAACTCCCCATAATTTCCAATTCTTCGTCACCAAAAAAAAGTTGCTACTAAGATTTTGTAAATATAAACCCTTTTCCTTTGATCTCGTTGGTATATAGAACCAGTAGAGATATATCTGGGTCAAATAGTATTCATCGTTTTATAACCCTCTGAACATAAATAGTTACAAATTATCCTCCAGAATGGTGGGATGTGTCTATAGCTCTTCCAAGAGGTTTTTAGTGTACCTGTTTTCCCTTTTCCCCTCCAGCGTTTTCATATCTCATAGGTTAAGGTGGTACTTCAGAATTGTTTTAATTTGCATTTCTCTAAAAATAGAGATTTAAAACATTTTAAAATGACTATAGATAGCTTTGATTTCTTCTTCTGAAAACTGTCTGTTCATATCTTTTGACTATGCATCAATTGGGGGGGATGGATCTTATTTTTAGAAATTTTGCTCAGTTCCATATATGTTGAGAAATGAGGCTTTTGTCAAAGAAACTTGATACAAGAATGTTTTTGTTATTTCAGTGTCATTTTTAGCAAAATGCGGTTTCTCAGATTATTTCTTTTAATTATGATGGGTTTTTTTTTGCTTTTTCTTTGCCGAAGTTCATGATTGTTGCCTCTACATTCCCCACCCCACACCCTTTTTAAACTTTAGATGAAACATAATAGATTCCACTCCAGTCTTTTATTTTAACTCTGTGTATGTCTTTCTGTTTCAACTCTGTCTCTTGTAAATAAAATTGTTGGATTATGATATTTTTTTTACATTCTGGTATATGCTTCTGTTTCATCTGCAGTTATGATTACTGTGTAATCACCTCCATCCTATTTTCTTCTCTTTATCATTCTCTATCTCTTTTTTATGTTGTCTCTTCACAAAGGTCTGTTTTGCTTCCCTTAATCAGCCTTACCTTTTATCAAATCCTGTATCTCTTATCTCTTCCTCCTATTTTCCTATTGATAGATTTCTATAGCCAAATGGGTGTGTGTGTGTGTGTGTGTGTGTGTGTGTGTGTGTGTGTGCATCTCTCTCATGCTTTCTTTTCTTTTTCTTTTTCTTTCTTTCAATTTTTTTGGAGATAATCCCAGTGTCTTCAACTTGCACTCATCCTATGTCACTGGATTTCTTCTATCTGCCCCAATAATGATAAAAATCCTTAGGAATTATATGTATCATCTTCTCATACGGGAATATAAACAATTTAACTTTATTGAGTCCCTTATGATTACTTTCCATGTTTATCATTTTATGTTCCTCTTCAGATGTGTTTTAATACCAGTTTTTCTATTTGGCTTGAAACTTTTCATCAGGAATGCTTGAAAGTCTCTTGTTTCATTAAATATTATTTCCCCCCTAAAGGATCATACTTATTTTCGCTGATTCATTCATTCCTGGTGGTAATCCTAGATGATTTGCCTTTCATGATAGAATCCAAGCCCTTTGCTGCTTTAGTGGGGAAGCCGCCAGATCTTGTGGGATCCTGATGTGGTTCCATGATATATGATTTCTTTCTTTCTGGCTTGCAATATTTTCTCCTTCATGTGGGAACCCTGGAATTTTAATAAAATATCCTGGGAATTTTCATTTTAGGACCTCTTTCAAAAGGTTATCAATTAATTCTTTCAGTTTCTATTTTACCATCTCTATCTAAGATATTGAAGCAGTTTTCTTTGATAATTTCTAGGAATATGAAGTCTCAGTTCTTTTTTATGATGTTGGCTTTCACATAATCCAATAATTCTTAAATTATCTCTTCTTGATCTATTTTCCAGATGAGTTATTTTTAAATGAGATGTTTCAAATTTTCTATTTTTTTCCATTCTTTTAATTTAGATCGCTACTTGATGTCTCATAAAGTTTAATATTAACTGTTATTTACCCAATTCTAATTTTTAAGAAATTATGGTCTTTAGTGAATTTGTGTGCCTCTCTTACTTTTGGGCTAATCCTATTTTTAAAGATATTTTCTTAATTATGTTTTTTTTGCCTCTTTTCCTAAGATGTTTTTTTTTCATAATTTTCTTATATCACTCTCCTTTCTTTCCCCAATTTCTCCTCTACTATTCTTATCGCTTTCTTTATCTTCCAGGAATCCTTCTTTGGTTTGAGTACAATTTGCATTTTTCTTTGAGACTTTGGAACTGTTTTTATATTATCGTCTTCTGAGTTTCTGCTTTGATCTTCCCTGTTTCCATAGTAGCCTTTTATAATCAAGTTCTTTTTTTGTCATCATTATTGTTTGGTCATTTTCCAAACTTTCTTTACTTTGAACTTCATGTTAAAATTGTGCTCATCCCATCTGTGGGTGGGGAGGCATTGTTTCATTTTTCATGCTTTTTATTTCTGCTGAGGTTTGCAGAGCTAGTTCTGGGACCTGAAAGTTTTCTGTGCTTCCAAGGTGATACGATCTGGGGACAGATGTAATTACTGCTCTTCAATTCTATGCTCCCCTTCCCTCCTATAATTGCAACCAGTTGTACCTGTCTTGGTACTTGAATAATGGCTGTGTCCTGTGTTCTCCTGCAGCTGTAAGCAGTAATAGTGCTCTCTTCTTTGGACTCTGATCAGATCCTCTCTTCCCCATGTAGCTGAAAGCTGTGGCTCTCTAATTAACCCCAAAACTGTGACCAAGTCCCCTGTTCTGCTGCGAGGATAAGCTTTAGTCCTCTTCTCTCCACTCTGGAACTGTGACCCAGAACTGCTTATGACAATAAAGTTGTCAATCAATGCTGGTGACACCCAGTGCCAGCAAAAGTTCCCTTGTAATCTCTTACTCACCAGTTGTATGATTCTCTTGCTGTCTCTAGCCTAAAAGCTCCCAAGCCTACTGCTGACACTGTTGCAGCTATCGCCAAGTACTTACTGTTAGTGCTGTTGCCTTTCCCTATGGGTAAGGTGTACCATGTTGTCAAAAACCTCTCCTGCTGACCTCCAAAGTCATCTCAGTCTGGGAAAATTTCTCACACTGACTTTTTGTTGGCTTTGCCATCCCAAGATTTGGTTTCAGGACTTATTTTAAAGTTGTTTTGAAAAGAATTTTGGGAGTTTGGTTCAATTACTGCCTGTACTCTGTCATTTTGGCTCTGCTCCCCTCACCCCCAGATAGTTATTTTGCTTTACATAGATAAGAATTACTTTTGTCTTTTTGCTTCATTTTGAAAATCCAAGTTTTAAATAAAAATGACATCCACGTTCACAAAGCAGCCAAAACAAAATTGCAAGAATACTTTTTTAATTGGCTGCCTTTCAAGCTAATGACTCTTTAAACATTCCAATCTTAGTATTGTTTAAAATTATGCCTTAATGATTTTTCTCCTAATAGTTTTTAATTAATTGGGATTTCATTAGAATTATTAGATTCTCAGCTATATGGGGAACCTCTATTTACGTAATTGCCAAAAAGCTCTTTGTAAATCAGTTTTGGAAAATTCAAATCATATTTTTAAGTCTCTCAGTAAAAATTACATAATGATATTACAGTATTTATGGGTGAGCCTTTTGTTAGGATTCCTATGATGACAACAATAGTTTCAACAACATAAATAATGATAAGTAAACTAAGGTTGAAGTAGGTTAAGTGTCTGGCCCAAGGGCACACAGCTATTGAGTATTAAAGGTCAAATTTGAACTCAAGTCTTTCTGGCAACCTATACTGCACTATCCAAATACTTCAGGTCTTTTCTTCATGCTGAATTCATCACTCTTATCTACTACATCGCTTAGCCAGGGTCAGATATATTGCCCTTATTTTTTTCACCTTGTGAGTGGGAGCTGTTTAGGAAGGACTCATTCTTTGTTTTGTTTTGGTTTTTTGCTTAGCGATAAGGAAAAGAACTTAATTTTTCATATTGCATTTAAGCAGCTTTCTAAGATCCATAAGTTGTAGAACTCCTGTTGGCATATATCAATAAAAAGTTTATTCCTCTCTGAGTTCTCTGTATCATTAAAATTAAAAGACTGCTCTCTCTAAGTCTCCTTCTTCCATAAAATAAAATTAAAAAAAACCACATCTGATTTAATCCCTGTAGGAGGTAGGTACTTGTAGAATTTCACTAGCCCTCGCAGTCATCCCTCCTTGCAGTAGAGAGAATTATTTCTAAAATCATTCCTAGTAGTTTAAAATACTTGACAGTGTCTTAGAGAGGTGTGATTACACAAACAAATTGAAATGGATAGTTGAACACTTATTTGATTAGTTAAATGTGCTCAGCCAATCTGGATAAGATTTCTGGGAGAGAAGGGGGAAAAAGAAAAAAAATCTCCAAACTGTTTTTCTCTGTCAATAATAGAATATTAGACATGATTATCTAGATTATGTTCCTTAAATTCTCCCTTACCTTCTTTACGTATATCCCAAATATTCAATATATCTCCAGAGAAAAGAATAAATTGTGCTCATGTCTGGAGACAATCTACTTTGGGGGGAAGGCTGTTTCAAAAATGATACTTGGTATTTGGGGTACACTTTGAAACATGTTTTGAATAAAAGCTTAGGCATCCCATAAAGATGCACACATTATCAAGCATCTTCCAAGTCTTACAAATATAACATCCTTAAAACTGATTTGATAATAAGAAATGTCTTTCCTGAGTTAAGTATGACAACAGTGAGAAAGAAGGAAGAAGTTGTTTTTTTTTTTAATTGTGGAATTTATTTTACAGATGGCAACTCAATGGAAGTGACATTGACCTAAGTATGGAATATCGTTATAAACTCATTGGAGGAAATCTTGTGGTGATTAATCCAAACAGAAACCGGGATATTGGCACTTATCAATGCTTTGCAACAAATTCCCTTGGAACAGTTGTCAGTAAAGAAGCAAAACTCCAGTTTGCCTGTAAGTCAAAGGTCATAACACATTATGAAAAAAATAATATAGTATAGTCTTTACTGTATATAGTGATTCTCCATTTCTTGAAAAAATTAAATGAGGTAATGAACATGTATCTTTTCACTCAGAAGTTGATAAGAAAATACTGACAGTGACCGTGGAATATGTCATAAACCATCATTTCCAGACCTTAAAGAATTCTCATCACATAGAGTTAAAGGAAAACTTACTTTTTTTGCTATTGATTTAGTTGGAAGTTGTGTTTATGAACAATTAAGTCCAATGCAAAAAGTGTTATTAAGAAGCTTCTATGTGTCAGGAAATGTGTTAGAAACTGGGGATTCAAAAACCAAAATCAGAAATTTGCCCTACCTTCAGGTAGCTTATACTTTGTTGGATTTTAAAGGAAGAAAAAGGCACTAAACACTCTACTAGACGCATTGGAAGGCAGTGTGGTGTTTATGATCTGTTCAGGGAACAGAACCAATAGGGAGGAAATTTTTGGAGAACAATAAACACCTATAGTCTTAAAGTAAAAAAAAATAAGTTTGGGATGTTTAAGGATAGGAAGGAGAAAGGTAAAGGGGAAGTAGAGAGAGAGGGGAAAATAAGAAAAGTTATTGGTTTATTATCTGGTGCTTAGAAAATTATTTCATTCATCTCTGAGGGATTATTTCCTAATTTTCTTAATATGATTTTATTATTCTTCTCTTTAACACAAGTAGGATTTTTTTAAGCCTGTCACGTTCTGCTAGCTGTATGATAGAGCTGTTCAAAAGATGAGAAAATTTTGGAGCAATAGATAATGAGCTCTATTTTCAATGTATTGTTTAAGATACCTGTGGGACATCTACTTTGAAATATGCAATAGTCAGTTGGAGTTAGACACTGGAGATCAGGAGAAAATCTAGGGCTGGGGTTTCCAGATCTAGGAGTCACCTGCACAGTATGATCATTAAATGCATGGGAGATGAGGAGATCACAGGGAAGAAGGTAGAGGGGAAAAAAAGAGAAAAGGTCTAGAACAGAATCTTAGTGTAAACCTACAATTGATGGACAAAACATGGCTTAAGATTCAGGAAAAGAGACTGAAAAAAAAGCAATCAGATTGGTAGAAGAGCCAAAAGAGTAATGGCCTTAAAACTCAGAGACTAGTGAAGTATCCAGTTGAAGAAGGGGCTACACAATGTCAAAAAGATACAGAAAGTTTCCATTCAGTTCAATAAACATTTATTAAGAGCCCATTTGGTGCCAGGTGCTAAGTGGTGCATTATATTCACCAGTGTCAGGCCAGAAGTCAGGAAGACTCCTTTTCTTGAATCAAAATCTGGCCTCAAACCAGTACTAGCTATGTGACCCTAACTAAATCACTCTACCTTTTTACCTCAGTTTCCTTGTCTGTGAAATGACCTGGAGAAAAGGAATAGCAAACCATTCAAGGATATTTGCTGAAAGAACTTCAAATGAGGTCAGGAAGAGTCAGACGCAACCAAAAAACAACAACTTTGTGCCAGGCATCAGGCTAAATCCTGGGAGTATAGACATGAAAAAGATAATGTCTGCCCTCAAAGAGTTTATAATCTAATGGAGGAAAACAGCTTGTGAAAGGATGTTGAAATTTGAGAGTTGGGAGGACGGGGACATGCTGTTGGTTGGAGTAGGAAACAAGGTGATGGAGAGAGGAGATGACAACTGAGAAAGACCATTAAATTTGACAACTGAAAAAAATCACTATCTTTACAAAGAGCGAATTCAATTGAATGATGAGGTAGAAAGCAAGACTGCAAAAATTTTAGAAGAAAGTAAGGCGAGACAAAGAGGACAAAATAAGTTTAGATACCTTTCCCCAGCAATTTGACTTTCTCAGGGAGAAAAGATATAGCATGATATCTAGCATGGATAATTGCCTCTATTAAAGTTTTGTTTGTCTTATCTAAGAATAGAGAAGACTTTCTTGGCAGGAAAAGAACCAGTGGAAGGGGAGAAATTGAAGAGTACAGAATGGAAGTAGATAACACTCAGTGTGCTTATCTTGCAGATCCATATTTCAGAAGAAATATTTAGATCTCCTATTCAACAAAAACATTGCAGATTTAAATTTGCTTCTGCAATTATCAGCAGACTCTGTAATTGCCAATTAGATATTGATTTGAGCCCCAGAACAAACCTGACAGTATGGTACAGAAAAAAATAAAAAACGAACTGACTCTGGTGTCATTGGTCTTCTGTTCAAATCCTTCAAGTAGTATTTACTATCAATGTGGCCTTGGGCAAATATCAAACTCCCTGGGCTTCAATTTCCTGAATGCAGATCCTTTCCTCCTGTAAGTCTATAATCCTATGATCCAGAACACAGGAGATGCTTTTATGTGTCCATTGAAAAATATCAAGAATCATCCTATCTCTCCTTTAGAAGTTGCTACTCATGATATGGAATAAGTATTTATTTGCAGGAGACGTTGGATTCTCATTAAGTTGTACTTCAAATCATTTTCTATTATTTCAATATTTTTCTTCATTATTTATGTCTCTAAAAGTCAATTAGCTTCTTTTGGTAGTGGGTAAACGTTGACTTTATAGCTTTGAAAAATTATGTTTATAGCCTTCTTAGGCTAATGCATTGCACTCAGTGGTGCTGGGAAGGTTGAATGGAATTAGTTGAAAAGACTTTATGGAGTTTACACAAATGTTAAAATACCTAGGAGCCCAAGTCCCAGATTAGCTGGGTGTTTCTGCAAAAGAAAAATTACCAAGGCCTAATTAGCTAAATCGTTGTGGCATAATCAGCGAGAGCCTCTCTCGATGAGCAGCTCGAGGCAGTGTGATTTCTCATAACTTAGTAGTAAATTTCATCTTTGAACATAAGTGACTTTGATGAAGTTCAAAGCTGTTCTGCTCTGATGATCTAAAAACATATTTTTTCTTTTAAAAAAATTGATACGTCTTTAAATCATTTTCCCATTTGTGCCCCATGACCAACGAAACTTTTTATCAAAAACTTAGACTTTTTGTTTAAATCATAAAAGAAAATTTGGTTTTGAAGAATCGAGACGAGCATAATGACAGGCTGCTATTGAAAAACCAAGACCATGCCTGAGTACTTTCTCAGACCATTGGTTTTATGCTGTAACACAGGAACATACTAAATATATGGTTATGTGTCTTGTGCTACTGAAAAAATGGATTGGTTAATGGGATCATTGAGGTTTGTTTTAATAGAGAAATGCTGCTGGAGTAATTTGCTCCAAAGGCTACCATTGAAAAACATCTCTCTGTCATCGTGTTCCTAAAGTGAGGATGATTGTCTAATTACCTACCACATTCCCACACATGGGATAGATGTGCTGATTTATGAAATATGTTTCAAGTGATTTGTAAACTTTAAAGAATTATAGAAAAAAATAGTTGTTATTCTCCTCCATATATTTTATTCAGTGAAGTTCAAATAGAAACACTGAGAATAAGTCATTGTCCTACTATGGCTCTTTTATGTTTAATGTTCCGTGGACTATTACACAGGTGAATGCAATGATCGCTTTACATAATTGAATAAAAGCATCGAGGCACAAGGGCATCTTCAACAGGCTAACCAAAAGCATCTTTGGGACAATTCCAGTAGCATACAGGTGGGATCCACTTATTAATCATGTTCACTTCTTTGAGAGCTTCTCACTTCACGTTGGTTATAGATTAAGAGTTTTCCATTATGATAACTAGTATAAATAATAAATTCTCTTAGTGGTAGGGGATAGAGCATTCACAGAGAACTGAGGCACAATAATAGGGAGGGAAGATGGCTAGATCTTTTTGGTAGGAAGTGGAAATCCAAAAGGGGACCAATGTCCATTATGATGTGCCTTTGTGAAGTGTTACCCCTCTCTGATATGCTTCTCTTCATCCTTATATCAGGATGAAAATGAATTTTTGTCCAAATGATAGCTAACTGCAGAAAATAAACTTACATTATCTTTTAGGCTTAAAGGTTTTTTTTCCCTTTTCTCTCTTCATCTCTGATGCTCATTCATTTCTCTCAGTCTTCTTGTGGCTCACTTACCTCACCTGAAGAATTGGAATTATATATATATATATATATATATATACATATGTATGTATGTATGTAGATATATAAGCTTTCAAGTTTTTGTCTACTCTAAAAATTCTATGATTCTCTAACTTAGTATGGAAGTTTACACAAAATGTCAGTTCTTCCCATAAAAGTTATATTGCTACCATCTGAGTCTCAAAAATACCAAGTTAGATGAAAGGGAAAAAATTAGTTCTTACCTAAGATTTGTTCCAAAGCTTACAGAGGAAGATGTACTACCATTGTGATGCTTTGAGCCATTCCCCACTCCCAGGCAATACTTTTTTTGAGTCTGACAAGTAAAAGACTAGTTTGGACAGTGTGATTTTGTGAGGTGGTATAATTCACAGTCTTGATCATCTTCAAATCTGTCGAAGATGTATAATCCAAAAATGAGACTCTTGTCTCTTACATGCCTCTACATGTTACACTCATTGAAAGTGAACCTATTTTAACAACTAGAGGATCTTCACTCCCAAGAGCCCCCAGAAATCCCGTTCCATTTTGCAAAATATGAATCTTCACATAGAAATGATCTAATCGAGATGAGTGTTTTTTTTTCATTCTCTTTCTTTTCAGTTACTGGATTTTGTTGCATTGTTTTTAATTGTTTTCTCTTTTTAGATTCTAACTGGCGTCATGGAAAGATGCTTTTCATCAGTTTCTAAAAAATGTTCAGATGATAATTTGTTGTTTTAGTTGTACTACCTATTGGAAACCCAATAAGTTCAAATGCTTGAGGATAGTAATCTGATTTGTGTACACAAAGAAGAAATTTCTCAAATTTTTTTTGATTCATCTCTGATTTTGTTGGTATTGAAAATTGGGAAAAATCAAATTCATTCTATTTTGTTATTAATTTCATTCATCACTGATTTCATTTCATTGTTATTGATTTCATTTATCACTGCCAACATTTTTATAATTTCCTAAATCATGTTTCATATGTCTGAGAGTTGTTTAGAGATCCTTTCCTTTAAATCACTCATTGTCTCTGAATTTGGTTTTGAAGTTCAATTCTGCTAATCACTATTTTATGCTTACCTCAAGGAATTCTATTATCCTTGAAGGATGCAGGTGGACCCCAAAGGACTGAACCCAGTACTGCTAAACTGTCCTTGCGGACAGAATCAAATATTGAAGATGTATGAATGAAGGGTTGTTGCTAGCCCCTAATTCCCAATTTCTAGCCAATCATATGTTCTCCACACCTATGATTCTACAAACTCTATAAGCTATCATATTCTCCTCCTTTATAATGCTGTCCTGTATTGCTCTGAAATTCATAATCCTTAAGGATTTTATTGGTGCGCAAGGAAAGTTATGTGGTTTGCTAGGGTTCAAACAATGAAATTATGTCAGAGACAGAACTTAAACTTATGCCCCTTTCCCTAACACTTTATATAAGTTCTATCCATGCTCATTCCTATTTTTAAAAAAGGCTTAAATTTTTTTAAACCCAAACCTTCCATCTTAGAATCAGTAACTATGTACTGATTACAAGGCAGAAGAGTGGTAAGGGCTAGGCAGTGGGGGTTAAGTGACTTCCCCAGGGTCACAGAGCTAGGAAGTGTCTGAGGCCAGTGATGAACCTAGAACCTCCCATCTCTAGGTTTGGCTCTAGAACTATTAAACCACCTAGAAGCCCTCTATTTCTTTTATTCAAAACAACTCGCCTTTTAGGACCACACAATTGCCTTTATAATGAAGTCTATGTCATAGAAAATTTCTTTCATATTGGAGATTTTGATTGAAATAACCCAAGGTGTGCAGCTTGAAAGTTCTGGACTTTTTGCTTGGGGGAAAAAACAGGCATTTTATCAGCCTGTCATGTAAAAGAGGGAAAAGGCCTATCATCTATTTGCAATAAATATCAATTGAGAAACTTTCTGATCTTTGACATACACGAGATGTAGGGAAAAAAGGTACCAGAGTTAAAATCTAGCAAATTCTCCTTCAATGGAAGCCTTCCTTCCCAGGCACTTGATTCTTCAGGCTCAGAAAACTCACCAACTTAGGCAACCCTTTGCCTAACTGTCTCCCTTATTTATTTTCTTCCATATCACTTTGATTCCATTATGGTAGGAAAAGATTGAGTGTTGTTTAGGAAAGATACAGTTTATTTCCATTAAAATAAGAAAAGCTTAGGAATAATCTCTGCATTACCTTCTTTGATTTTTCTTCTCCCATTTGTTCTTCTCTCGGTTACTCTGTTCTTTGCACATAACCGAAAGAATCTTCTTTTAAAATATATTTTCATTGAGACTAACATAAAAAAGTATATTTTATCGAGAGCCAAGATACCAGAGTAGATGTAGGATCTTTCTGCACCCTTCCAATATTCCCTCCCAAACAACTTTAAAATAATGTGTAAAATTGAATTCTGGATAAACATAGCAAACAAAAGGTCCAAGGAAGACTTTTAACAAACAAAGTCAATGTTGGAGGTTGACAAAATAGGTCGGTGACACCAGGGATGGGGTCTGGTCTGGAGAACACGTGGCAGCAACAGGAATGATGGACTTTGGAGGTGACTGCAGTAGTGATAGCAGCAGCTTTAGGAATTCTCAGCCAAATGGTGAGAAAGAGATTATAGGAGAAACTGAGCCAACCCTGGATGTAGGACAGAGCACTTTTTGACAATTCTGTTGCCCATAGGCAGTTCTAGGTTATAATTCTGGACCAGAAAGGAGTGGTTGTGGTAGGTCACAAAGTATCAAGGCCCTTTTCACAGTTCCATTTTTTAAAGGAAGAGGCTTTATTTCAATATTAAGATAAAATGATTTACATGTATGAAATATTTGTATTTTTTTTTGTGATGCCAACGAATTGAACATTGAGGTCATTCCCATCAGCTGGAGGAAGCTAGGTAGCTCCATGGATAGAGAACTAGACCTGGAGTCAGGAAGACCTGAGTTCAAATCCAATCTCAGACACTCATAAGTGATCCCTTTTTGTGACAAAGAAATATATATATATCAGTGTCATCATTCTCCTGAATTTTCTAATACTGGATCCTATTGATGTCATTGATGTATTGAAGTCATTTCATCTTTATTGGGCAAAATGCTATTCCATTCACTACACGTCTTGTCTATTTTAAATGATGTTCTTCTTTGCTCATTTTCTCTGCTTCTCCTCCGGAGTTACCTATTGTTATGTTACTTGGGGACTTCTTAAGACTCTTTTATTCTTGTGTCTTATGCATCCCCTAAATACAGTATGATATAGATGAGAGACACCAGCCTTTTATTTCTTTTGAATATCACTTTAACATCTAATATAGAGGACTCTCAATAAATGTTGACTGGCTGCCTGACCTCTTACTGATTGCCTAGTGAGCTGGGATTCTTTTGTTAACTGCATTTCTAGTAAACAGCCTATGCCTCCCCCAGCCCAACCTTTCATTTAAATTCTGCTCATGTGTGATAGTGCTGTAACAATGCTCCTCTACACCTATCTTTACCTGGCGTATACAAACAAGTGAGTGTAACATCATGTAAGGAACCTCAGCATTTCAGCCACAACACAGTTATCTCATTTATTTGGCCAGAAAAAAATCAAGAAAACAGCAAGAGATGCTCTCCAGTGTTCAGTGCAGTGCTTGTCTTTTAATTAAAGCAACTATTTTTGATGGTTTTCATCTAGGCTTATTGAGATAAATTGAGAAAAAAAATCAGTCAGTGTTCTCTAACAGGGAAAAGCAATCACACACATGCACATAAACACACGCACACAGATACATACTGAAACTTGAGAAAAGCAATGCAATACTAATTCACATATCAGCTAGTTCATAGAAGAGTGATGATATATCACGACATCCTCAGGGGAGTTCTCTTTATAAACTTCACTTGGATGAAATGGAGTATTGCAGTGAAACTAATTGTTTATTTGTCCCAAAATTACTTCCTCTTCCTGTGTTTTCTTTTTTCTTTCTTTCTTCCTCCCTTCTTCCCTCCTTTTTTCTTCTTCCTTCTTTCCTTTCTTCCTTCCTTCTTCCTTTCCTTTCTTTCTTCCTTCCTCCTTCTATCTCTCCCTTCGCTTTCTTTCGCTTTCTTTCTCTCTCTTTTTCTCCCTTCCTTCCTTCCTTCCTTCCTTCCTTCCTTCCTTCCTTCCTTCCTTCCTTCCTTCCTTCCTTC
>NC_058130.1:40403714-40475158 GCF_016433145.1 Gracilinanus agilis | reverse complement strand
TTTCTTTCTTTCTTTCTTTCTTTCTTTCTTTCTTTCTTTCTTTCTTTCTTCTTTTCTAATTCAGCAGCTACATGATGGAGGTTAATTTAAAAATGCCAATGTAAAAGAAATATCATTGTTAACATTAGGACATGTGCATGCACATGTTTATTTTGGAGAGAGACTGAGAGAGACAACCCCTAAGAGATTCTCAGAGAGGCAGATACAGACAGAAAGAGCTTGACAGACAGAAACAATACTGATTGTAAGATATTCTGTGTTTCTGGAAGTTGTAGTTCTGGAGTTGGGGGAAGAGACAAAATTCATATTTTTCAGAGATCTTTAAATAACTGACTAGAAGCCCAAGCCAGAGTAATGTTAAAATGGAAACGTGTAGTGTTTCAAAGATAGTCATGCTTCTGCTGAGAGATATGTCGGCATGAGTGCAAACTCATTTGACATCTTGTGTAGGAAAATTTAAAATCCAGAAAGCCAATTAGCTCTACGCAGCCACATCCAAGAAAGGAGCCGGCTCTGCCTTGAAAGAGAGAAACATCTATTAAAGCAGCAGGACTCTATGATAGGTGTGAATCACTCCTTCTAGATACCTTGGTTACTGTTACCTATAAACCAAACATTTCCTTTGCTGAATTTTTCCATAAATACATATTAACTCATACCAGGGAGTATCAGTCAGAGGCAAGACAATTAAAGTGGAAAAAGCTTTAAAGGGAGGAAGATGGAGTTGAATCTGACATCTAACCTCTGTTAGCTACGAGAGCTTGGTAAAGTCACTTTGCTTCTGATTTTGATCTTATTATGTTTCAAATGAAGAACATTTTAATTGTATTTGTTTTCATCCCTGGTGGGACTCAATTGATATACGGTATTTAAATAACTTCATAAACCATGACATGTTATCTGTATGAGTTATCATTATCATGTTGCTTCCAGAGTTTTTATGGGCTCCCTTATAAATATTTGGGCATTTTCTGGGTATTGTGAAAGATTAAATAGAAGTTGGAAACATGATCCCGACTTCTTGGAGCTCATAGCCTAGTAAATGACCTACATAATTACTAACTGGTTCAGGACATGATATAATTCAGTCTTTAACTATTTTCTACATATTATACTTTGTATGAGAATTTGAGGAAAGGGAAAGAGAAGGCCAGGTTTATTGACAAAAGCTCGCTGGTGAGATGAGGCTCGTGTGAGACTTCATAGGATGTCACAGGGAAAAAGGCAAAGCATTGCAAGTAGGAGACATGCCATGAATGATGTTCTGAACAAAAACAGGGAGATAAGGATGAGCACATTTTCAGTGAACAAACTGCAGGCTAAGGCTGCCCCAGGAGAGTAGAAAGAACATCAAAGAATATTGTAGGGTGAAAACAGATTTAAGAGGGATGCCAAAGCAAGCAAAGGAGTTTTGTTACAATGGTTGAAAATATGCATAGTGGCTTGTTTGTTTGTTTTATTTTTTTTAACCCTTATCTTCTGTCTTAGAATCAATACTGTGTATTGGTTCCAAGATAGAAGAGTGGTAAGGGCTAGACAATGGGAGTAAAGTGAGTTGCCCAGGGTCACGCAGCTAGGAAGTGTCTGAGGGCAGCTTTGAATCCAGGACCTCCTGTCTCTTGGCCTGACTCTCAATCTGTGGAATCACCTAGCTGCCTCCATATAATTTTAACATTTATTCTGCCAAGAAAAATTATTTAGAACTTCGAAATCAGGACAAACTGAAGTCAGAATTAGATGTCCAAAACTCTATATTCTGGTATCAAGTCAGTTAGTTTCTTCCTTTCTATTTCTCCTCAGTCCTTGCCATATAGTAGGTACTTAATAAATAGCTGTTTGTTTATTATTATGTATGTATAATTTATTTTTTCTGGAACTTAATTAATAATTTATAGAATTAGGAAAAAACCTAAAATCTTAGCTGATAAATATCTTCTAGCAATTGTTAATTGAATATGCTTTAAGATTTTTCAAAAGGTATTGTGTTTATACCTAGACATATATATATATATACACATATGTATATATAGGCATATACATATATATAAAATGTACATTTTACACTATAGTTGTTCTATTTGAAACCATTGCATATAACGTTTAATGGATTATCTCACTTAATAAATTAGTGAAGGTATGTGTGAGCTCAATACCTATGCTGTAGAAGCTATAGTCTGTCTCTGTGATAAACTCTTTAGGACAATAAATATCTCACCAGAATAAAAGAAAGTTCTTAAAAAATACCATAAAGTTATTTGTATTCTTTGTTTTGGTTCACAACTATTGCTATTGAGTGATGCATTCATATGAGCATACATTTAGAATTAGAAAAGACCTTGATAACCAGTTAGCCCAAACCCTCAGTTTTTATAGATGAGGAAATTGAGGTTGTGGGAGATTAAGGGACTTGCCTGTCACACAGGTAGTAAGTCATTCTGCCCTGTCTTTTTATTCTCTTAAATGAAGTGATGAATCATTCCAGCTGAAGATTGGAGAAAGTGTTCTGTTACTTACAAGCTCTCTCTACCATGTCTTCTTCCTCTAGTAGTATAGATTGCAGCCTTTCTACTCTTTCTCAGCCTGAATGCATCTTGTCCATATCTTCTTTTAAATCATTCAGAGGGGTTTCAACCCAAGGTTGTGGGGACCTTCTTGTATATATATCATGATATGGTGTCCCTCCCATTGGAACATATAAGTTATGCCATTGGTTATACCTATCTATTTCTCTAGGCACAGACTATTTCTACTAATGTCATTTATTCTCTTTCCCCTGTGGAATTAATTCTTCATTGGCAATGAATGTGTGGTGACTTGCTCACACAATTAACTATGCCTTTTCCTGTTACCTGTTAGGTCTTCCCACCTCCTTTGTGTAGATAATTAGGTTAAGGAGGTTGAACAATCTGGGTTGTACATATATTATCACTCAAAACACATTTCCATGGTATTGATTTTTGTATGAGAATAATCTTATAAAGCCAAAATCCTAGGTCATATTCCCCATAAGATAAGGGATAAATAATCTTTTCATAAGCATTTTTACTCCAACATTTCTTCCTCTGAAGTTGGATAGCATTCTTTTGCATAAGTCCCTCAGAATTGTTCTGGATCATTGTATTGCCATTAGAAAAAAAGTCTATCACAATGGATCATTCCACAGTTTTGCATTCTACTTATTCTGTTCATTTCTCTCTGCATCAGTTCATTTAAGTCTTTCCAGCTTTTTCTGAAATCACCTGTTCATCATTCCTTATAGCATAATAATATTCCATCACTATCATATACTAGAATTTGTTCAGCTATTTCCCAATTGAGGGGCATCCCTTTAGTTTTTAATTCTTTGCCACCACAAAAAGAGCAGCTAGAAATATTTTTTATACAAATAGGTCCTTGCACATGTTTTATCTCTTTGGTATACAGATCCAGGAGTGGTATTGCTGGATCAAAGGGCATGCATTCTTTTATAATCCTTTGGGCATAATTCCAAATTTCCCTCCAAAATGAGGGGATCAGTTCACAACTCCACGAGTAATACATTAGTGTCCCAATTTTACCACATTCTCCTTCAACATTTATCATTTTCGCTTACTTTCAAATTGGGCAAGCTAATAGGTGTGAGTTGGTACCTTAATTTGCATTTCTTTAATCAAGAATTTTTAGAACATTTTTATAGGATTATTGATAGTATTAATTTTTTCATCTGAAAACTGTCTATTCATATCCTCTGACCATTTATCACTTGGGGAATGACTTGGATTCTTATAAATTTGATTTAGTTCTTTATATATTTGAGAAATGAGACTTTTATCAGAGAAATTTATTATCTATTTTCCCAGGCTTTTGTTTCCCTTTTAATCTTTGTTGCATTGGTTTTGTTAGTATGAAAACTTTTTAATTTAACCAAATCAGAATTTTGCATTTTACATCTTGTAATGTTCTCTTTCTCTTAATTGGTCATAAATTCTTCCCATCTCCTTAGATCTGACAGGTAAACTCTTCTATGTTCCCCTAATTTACTTCTATCACTCTTTATGTTAAATCATATACCTTATCTTGTGATAGGATGTGAAAGATTGATCTAAACCTAATTTTTTCCATAGTGTTTTCCAATTTTCCCAGCAGTTTTTGCCAAATAGTTAGTTCTTATCCCAAAAGCTGGGATCTTTGGACTTATCAAGCACTAGATTGCTGAAGTCATTTCCCCTCTGCCTATTCCATTGATCCACCCTTCTATTTCTTAGGCGGTAAGTACCAGATTGCTTGACTACTGATTTATAGTTTAAGATCTGGACTACCTTTCTACTATTATAGAAAAAATTAACTTTTTAAATATTGGTAATTTATTTCAAGTCATCAAATGGACTCAAAGTTCCAAGCTATTCAGTTTCCTTTTTCTATTTAGTTCTGGCTCCTCCATTGTTGACCTAAAGTATACTCCCAAGATAGACATACTGATGGAGAAACTCTGTGGATTCTCCATTCAATTTGAAGAGCAAAGTCTGAGCAACAGACATTCTTTATATTGTTTTATCTTGTGTAGATAATTAGACTAAACTCTTTTGGGTAATTAGGGAGCTCATTGGAAGTCTCTGCAAGGGTCTGTGAATTGAGGCAATCTGCAAAATGTCATCCTGAAAAAGAAGTATCTTGAGGCTTGCACCCACTATAGGGAATAGTTTTATATTTGATTTTATGCTAGACATCGTTCAGGAGGTCAGTAAATAACTTAGATAAACCAAATGTCTATTTTATCACTTGTTTAATTCAGAATGAACAAATTAATATCAAATAATATTAATAATTGTGAAAAAGTTATCTGTTACCACAAAGACTTTTGTATGACATTAATACGTTCATTGAGAAGCAGCATTGGATAATTGGAAAGGGCAATGGACTTGGAGTCAGGAAGACAGGTTCTAATCCTACTTCAACTCTAGGAAAACAATTTAAACTTTCTGTACCTCAGTTTCTTTATCTGTAAAATGAGAAGATTAGTTCTAAAGGCTTCTGATACCTTTTCCTATTCTAAATCTTGGATGCTATGATAAAGAATACCATAGTGGAGAGTACAGTTAAGGATGAAGGAGCCTGTAAGTAGGATCCTGTAACAACTGGCTATATGTAGTCAAGAGACAATGAGCTCATTATAAGATCAGCTCAATACTATAACTAGTATCTAAAGAACTAATATAATGAGTATTTTCTGCACCTTACTCAATTTTGTGACTGTAGTCTGTTCTATTTACGAAAGTCTAATCCTTCCATTTCCATACCTTAATCAATGATGCCCTTGATATATTTATAGTTTTTTTTCTCACAAAGATTTTCAGGAGTTGGGAAAGTTAAAATTGTTTTGTTTTTGTTTTCTATAGTGTTATTTCCACTTTCTCATTTAGCACATTGGTTACTGTGAAAGTAGAGTCCAAATGTGATGGTTTCACTCTCACTGACAGAGAAAACACTTTCTTATAAGAATATAGACAATTTCCCTCAATTTTTTTCTTTTCAGTTTTACCGTTTAAATTCTCTCTATGTGATTTTAGTTGATTGGTTCTTTTGCCAAGCTATCTGTAAGCATCACTACTTCTCTCCCAATGCTTTCTTTTTATTTTATGAGGAAATGTTACTCATAATTTTACCCTTCTATAATCCATTCTTTTCCATAAAATTTTACAATTTTTTTATTCCTGCCCTTCTCTGCAATATTGTGTTGGATGTCTATCATAAAGTTCAAATATAAAAATTATCTCCTGTAGAATATGAATACTCAAGAAAATAAATAGTTCAAGTGTTTGCTGGCTGAATTTATTTTTAGACTATTTTGATCTACTTATTGTGAGACTTGGGTTAGGTTAGTTACATACCCTTAGGAAATTGTGATAGTCCTATTGATGCCTATTATTTTACTTTTCTCCCATTTTCTGTATGAAGACCTCCTTAAAATAGGTGAGACTGAAGTTGGCTCAATTGAATGTTGTCATTTCTTATTTTTATACATCTAATTTGGTATTGATACTAATATTTTCTTTAATAAACTTGACTATTACTGAAAGCAGACAGTTGATTGAGAAATTAATTTTACATCACTTAATTGTTCCTTTTTGGTTAGGATGTAATACTTCAATAGCAATATTGTTTTGTGGATATTATGATTAGAGTGCCTCCCAGTTTTATTTTGCTTTCTTTTTTTTTATTATAACTCTTACCTTCCATCTTGGAGTCAATACTGTGTATTGGTTCCAAAGCAGAAGAGTGGTAAAGGCTATGTAATGGGGGTTAAGTGACTTGCCCAGGGTCACACAGCTGGAAAGTGTCTGAGCCCAGATTTGAACCTAGGACCTTCCATCTCTAGGCCTGGCTATCAATCCACTGAGCCACCCAGCTGCCTCCCATTTTGCTCTCTTGAAGAAAGTATTCTTGATGCATCGGTATGAGGCTCTGAGTAACCTTCCAGACCTGTGGCCCCACTTGTTGTTTTTTTGTTTGTTTTACTTTGTTTCTGATTTACAACTTGAAAGATAGTCTTCCTAATATATTTGTGAAATCTGCTTCCTTGTCTTCAGCAAAAGAATAGCATTTACTTCTTGTTGGTCTTTTTTTCCCCAAATACTTATCAAGATCACCAAAATACAAGATGTCCAAGCATCCCATGAAGTGATTGTTTTGACTTGCTTCTAGACACATGATAAAAGTAATTCTACCAACTCCTTTTACTTGTGTCTCGAAGGAGAATCTTTGAGGGATCTTTCCATTTACTTACTACTTCCACTTATCTTCTTTTTTTGTTTGTAATGAGAATGTCACGATTCATATGATTCAGTTCTTACAGGTCTGTGCCCTCTCGCTGTTTGTTGGCAGAGAATCTCACATTTATAGAACTAATGTTTGTAGATAGGTTTGAGATCCTATAATTCTTAGCACTCTCTTCTCCCTTTTCTGTTATTTTTCCACCATCACTGAAAAAAGGAATATAGGGGGCCTTTGTACGTTCGTGGGCCATTTTTATATTAATTTTTAAAGAATTGCCATAGCTATGAATACATGAGAAAAATGAATGAACAAATGAATGAATGAATAAAAATGAATGAATGAATTGTATCAACTAGCCAGATTGCTGTTGAGCTTGGTTTTTATATAGCTAAAGAGATCCTTGGCAAACAGAACTAATCTATAGCTGGGGCCATATTTATAGTTTTCCACATGGTAGAAGTTGTCACAACTTGTTTTCAGATGAATTATCCTTTCAAAGCTCCTGGTCACCTCTGTACCCTGAGTTAAATATTTCAAAAGGACTTGGGAGAATCAGGAAAAGTGCTTTGTTTAAGAAAGATTTTTTTTTTTGCCATTTGATTGTGGTGTGTTTGTGGAGGAAATTTTGGAGACATTTCATCTTCCTATTATTGGCCTGTGAAATCATTTTATTTACATTATTTTTATAGTGTGTTGAATGTACACAAAAAAATCTCTTGGTAACCAGATTTTATTTTTCTACTGAGTATAATCTTGGTAATTTGAATTTTTTGTAAACAAGTAAAGTAGCATTTCAAAATCATTGATCTAAATAATGAGTGTCATATTTTTATCTGCCAAAAAAGTTTTTACCCCAGACATAACAAGGATTATTTAGAATATGTTTTTAAAAACCTAGGAATTAAACTTTAGTTAATTTCTTACCAATAAATGTATTCCTCTTTAGAAGAATACTTAATAATCCCTTCACTTTAGACAATTGAACTTTCCTCCTTTGAAATTGATAGGAATACTGGAGAGTTTCACCAACATGTGCCACCTACAAAGTACACAAAGAGATTATATTCACCTACATTCTGATCGGTTCCTGCACTTCCATTAAGTTATGGTTTTAAGTATTTTCTTTTGCTTTTAGAGAAATACATCATTTTCCTTATCTATCCAGTCCTTCTGAGCCCATTAATGCAGCCTAATCCTGGCATGTTACCCAAGAGATTTACAGTCAGAACAGCCACTGGAATTTTCCAGACTACAATTGTTAAGCAGAACCATTGCTGAAGTAACGGGGGAAGGGACTAGTGTGGCCACTTCTCTACACCAGCTGAAAATGAATTAGGCTTGGATAGTCTTTCTTAGCATTTTTGAAGAATATCTTTTAAACTTTTTTTTTTTGCTTTAAATTTGCTACTAAGAGATCCAAAGGTTTTTTTTTTTTTGGTTTATTTTCTCTAAATCTTAAAATCATCACAAATGCAAATTATTTTTAGTACCTTTTAATGGGTTGTTTTTCAGCTTGTTAAACATATTTTGAAAACTAGAAAAGTGTGGTACAAAGGCTTTCCTATCAAAATAATGGCTACCAGAAAGAATATACTGCAATAAGCAAGAATTATTATTTCATGTGATCTTTAGTGAGATCATGCATAAAAAAGGTTATATGAATGAATAATTGCAGGAAATATGTTTCGCAATATGCGTACTATTGTATTACATGTACAGACACACATATACACACTCATTCTGATATGGATTTCAGTACTATGAGCAATCACTTTACAAATACAGAAAACAAGAACTCTTGAATCATAGTAGATAACCTTTGTGAGTTTCTATGGCTGAAAAAAAGATTCATTACCTAAGATGAAGCCTTAGTGAATAGACTCTACTAATTCAATTAGGATGTTCCTGAGATGACCAATAGTCTTTTGTAAAACCTATAATTAGAGTAGGACCCATATTTGTAGCTGTAGGGGAACTTTGATTTTTAAAAAAACATTTTTTAAACCCTTAACTTCTGTGTATTGGCTCCTAGGTAGAAGAGTGGTAAGGGTGGGCAATGGGGGTCAAGTGACTTGCCCAGAGTCACACAGCTGGGGAGTGTCTGAGGCCAGAGTTGAACTTAGGATGTAGAGGAACTTTGAAATCACCCTCAGTCAACCAGTTGAGAGAGAACATTTATTTATTAAGTATTAAGCCATGTTCCAGACTCTCAACCTAGGCACTGGGGTTATAAAGATGGAAATGGACAGTTCCTGCCCTTAAATTTACATTCTATCCAAGAAGATGATATCAGTGTTTATAAAATAAACACAAGGGTGGGGAATCAATCCTTAAAGCACTTATTAAACACCTACATATTCCAGGCATTATAATAAGCATTGGTGGCTCTTCTACATTAATAAAATGTCTATAGTCAAGAGATTGCATTGCAAATATTATATTTTAAGGTTTAATCCTAGTTTGGTGGGAAAGGTTGGGTACAGGATCACCTAAAGTTTCCTGTAGAATGTGGTGGTTGAGATTATCCAGAGAAAGTGGTCAATTAACTAATATTTATTTAGTCACAAATGTGACATTTATTGTTGTCATTAATAGGTTAGAGAGACACTCAACATATGTCGATTTTGTTGCATGAAAATATTTGCCTCAGTAGATATGTTTTCCATGTTCTCTTTTTAATTTGGTCATGTTTACATTCCATTTGGCCATGATTAGTATGTTTTTTAATGTGTCACATCTTTTCTATACATCAAAATCATTTTTGTATCCATATACTCATCCAAGGACCCTCCCTCAAGACCACTGAATACACGATACACTTGTGTGACATGAAATAATTCTATCATTTTCTTCTTTATTTGCACAACAATTTTTAAACTACAGTGCAGTTTTTACAAATATAGTCTTAGATATTCAAAAGAGCCAGTTCATGATGCAACAGAAGAGCACTTTACAATTTATCTTGTTTCAAGTAAATGACCCATGGGAAGCTCAAATCCATTGATTTCTAGGTTTCTTCATTTTCTTTATCCTGATTCTTCAACAACAAATCCAAGTCAATAAAAATTCATTAAGTTCTTCTCCTTACAGGGACTTTTGGCAGGTGTTTGGGATGCAAAGTTGAAAATTAAACACTTCCACCTTTTATGAATTTGCAAATTGATAGATAGGTGTGTAATAACAAGGAGATGTGTGTAGACAAATAACAGTGATTCTCTATTGGTTGTGATTGCGCAACAGTGGGAACCACAGGACTGATCCTGTTGAAAGTGAACCTGAAGGAGGTGTATGTGTGTGTATATATATATATATATTGCCAAAGCAGGCACCTGAAGGAGGTTTATGAAGGAGATTAAACCTGCTTTAAACTTTGAAAGAAGAAAAAATAATTCAACAGAACGATACGAGCAAGGATTGATCAATAAACCTTTATAAATTTCTGCTCTATTCCATTCCAGGTGCTATTCCTAATAGCTAGAATCTATGTAGAACTTAAAAGTTTGCAGAGAATTTCCCTCATTTGATCCTCACAAGAACCCTGTGGGAGTAGATGCTATTATTATCCCCAAATTACTGATAAGAAAAGCTTAGGGAACTGAGATCAAATGACTTTCCCAGGGTCACAGATAGTAAATATCTGGAACAGTATTTAAACTCAGCTCTTTCTGATGCAAGGAAATCACAATAGGCATAATGATACCTGGCTACTAGGAATACAGATTCAGAAATGAGAGCCTCTTTCTTTAAGAGGTCCTGGCCAAGGGGTTGAGGAGATAGACAGGAAATTCAGTGGGGTCTCCCCATGCAGGAGCTGAGCTCTGGTGCTGGACTCTCCCCAAAAACTTTCCAATGATTTCTTTTGAGGGAGCATGATGTAGTGGGCAGGGCATTGTTCTTAAGGTCAGTCTGTGACTGCTCCTCTTTGGACCTCAGTTTTCTCTTTTATAGAATAAAATGGTTAGACTTAATGATTCTAAATTCCCTTCCAGGTATCCATTTATGACATTATCATTCAAATGGCCTTAATTCCTCTGAGAGAGAGTTCTAGATATGGAAGAACAGCCTGTGCAAATGTAAGGACCCAGAGGGCTCCAAGGATGACTAGGAGAAATATAGTAAGCCATTATACCTGGCATGGACAAGAAGGGAAGTAACCGGAATAAAAGGCTAGAAAATTGGTTGGAATGAGAGGATGGGAGGGCTTCTTGGTTAAGATGCTGATGTTTGAGATACTGGCTCATTTACATACCAGCAGTTTTTCAAGTTTGCAGAGCCTTTGCTTGTTATCTTAATAGATCTTTAAGACAACCTTGTGATTTAGGTGCTATTATTGTACCCATTTTACAAAGAAAGAAACTTCGATGAGAGGTTAAAGCCTTGGAAGACATTTTGTTAAAGAAAATGATATCTATGCACTGAAGGATGGATTTGAGAGGGTGAGGACTAAAATGAGGGAATTTTATAATATTAAAATTTCTCTGGATGAGAAGAGATGAAGAGAGTCCAGACTAGAGTGATAACAGTATGAGTAAGAGGTAGGTAATTAAAATGTGGAATAGTGGAAATGTAAAATTGATGTTAAATGACACCTGTTTGGGTGTGGGGCTGAAAGACTATGGAATCACAGAGGATATTGAGGATTTGAGCCCGAATGATTCCGATAGAGGCACATGCAATACTGGAGCAGCCAGCCAGCTTCATGATTGAGCACTGAGTCAAGAAAATCTGAGTTCAAATGCAGCCTCTGACAATAGCTAGCTGTATGACCTTAGGCAAGATATTTAACATCCATCTGCCTTAATCCACTGGAGAAAAAACTGCAGTGTCCCTGCCAGGAAAAGTGCATGGACAGTGTGGTCCTCGGGATCATGGCAGTCAGACAGAACTGATCAACCGAACAACAACAATATTTAGCCATGGAAATGGGAAACTGGATGGATAGGCAGATTTGGGAAGGAGAAGAGTTATTCACGTTTAGTAGTGAGTAAGTAGAAATAACCTGAAGTTAGGAGGCAATCTGCACAGTGTGAAAGCCTTGAGATTTGCAATTGGAGGACCTGGGTTTGAACCCACCTCTGTCATTTTACCTTTTATGTAACACTACTGAACCTTTATGAATCCCTTTCCTGATTTGTAAAATGAGATGGATGTTGATTGTGTGTGTGTAAAGGTAGAGACAGGTATATAAATAGACTAGATACATATATGTGTATAGATATTATATATAATATATTACTTATGTATATATATATGTGTGTGATTTTTATATATAAATACATACATACATACATATATATATATGTATATATATATATATATACATATATATATATATATAGTACAGTATACTGGGATTCCATTTAGGGTTTTCTTGGCAAAGATACAAGAATGGTTAGCCATTTCCTCCTCTATCTCATTTTAAGATGAGGAAACAAGTTTAAGTGACTTACACAGAGTCACACGGCTGGTGTCTGATGCCAGATTTGAACATAGGAAGATGAATATATATATATATATATGTGTATAATGTGTGTGTATATGCATGTATGTATTTTACTTTTCTCTTTCAGTCCTTTCCAGATGTCCTTCCAAAACACTAAGTTATTATAAGCCTTATAAGTTGTATTTTTCATCCCTTTTACATGGAAAAGTGACAACCATGTTTATTTACATATCTACATCTATTTATCTACATAGATCCACATATAGATCTGCATTCATTTATGTTTGTAAAATTCTGAAGAGCCCAGATGTTGTAAACTGAGGCACAAACTTTACACAACTCAGGTTTCTCTTCCCCTGAGATGGAACAAATACCCCAGGGCACTGTGACAAGCACAGAACCCTACAAGACTCCAGCCCCCCTGTCTCCAAGGGGAAGACTGCCTGAGAGTCTTCATGAAAAGCAGGAGACCTATGAGACTGAAGTCTCTCTTTCTGCCAGGATATAGAAAACCAAGAGATTCAATGCCATTAAAATCAAGCAAGGACCTACCTGTGCACGTGGAGCTCAGCTCTAAAGAGGCAAGAAACATGAATTTTCTACCAAAGAAAGGTGAAGGGGCTGCAAGGATCAAATCCAAGGAGGGATCTGGTCATAGTGTAGGCAGGGAGTTCCATGTATAGTGGTGAAGGGTTTCTAGGTGCAATGGGAACAAAGATTCTTTGGCACACATTTTGGGGGGTACAATAACACATTGTTTAGCATGATAAACAAGCATGAAGTAATCAGATTCCCAGGCTTTGGAATACAAAGAGCATATGATCTTCCCCAGTGCAAGTACTCATCAAGGTTAAATGATAACAGCAAAGCGTTCCAAAATGACTCAGCTTAACAGAGATAATAAATGTGAGACCAGGATGGTGAGTATGGAACCCCAAACTGTGAGGTTGCTTGGTTTTCTCATTCCAGAGCTTGTGAGAGCTGGCTGGTGGGACGAGCCTTTGTTTAGTGGTACCCAAGTCAAGTATGTCAGACTCTGAGAACTGGGTTCCTTCTTTACTGACTCTGCTGAGGTTAATCCTCATCATTCTCCAAGGGTGCTAACTCTTCAAGCAATTTTATCTTCTTAATAATTCAGTCAGTTTACATAATTCTTCCTTGATTGAGCCAACTGACACAAATTGTGTATTCTTTTCCACGGTATTTTTGGTTTCCTTTTAACCCCTCACTTTTCCCTGGTCATTGCTTTAAATGCATGATGCTAGCTAAATGGCATTTGCTGATTTCATTATAGAGCACTTAGTTAACAATAATATTTGACTTTAGTGTAATGTTTTAAGAATTTCCTAAAGGTTTACGTATTTTATCTCATTTGTTTCTCAAAGAACTCTATGTGGTATGTATGATGGATCCTAGAAAGGTCAAGTGATTTTTCTCTCATCATTTAGATAATAAGTGACAAGGCAGGTTTTGAAGTCCAGTCTTTCTGACTCCAAGTCTAGCATTCTATCCATTAAGCAATATTGTCCATTTGTATTTACAATGGCATTGATATGACTACCACCAATTAAAAGAAACACTGTCCTAAGAAATTTCCTTTGGATAGTACTCTGTGCTCTGGCATCTTACAAAACAAAGTTCTTCTGGGAATTGTGTTCTAAGAAAAAAATGTCTTGTTGATTTTGTATGCCTTCCTTAGTAAGATTCAGGCATCTAAGGAGAGGAACAGTTGAATGGTGATAGGAATAGAGTCAGGCATTTATATTATTATAAATTCTGGGATTTTGAAAAACTTTTTGTAATGAGGGTAGATTTTCATTGACCACGCCTAGAAGTCAAGTTGTTGTTATTATTGTTTTTCTTTGTGGGTCATCTTTCACTTTCTTTGCCTCATTTTCAAGCTGGTCAATTCTGGCTTTCAAAACACTATTTTCTTGCTTTGGTTCATGTGCCTCTGTTTCCAGATACCTTATTTTGCTTTTTAAGTTCTTTTCCCAATTGTCTTCAGCCTCTATTAATTGTTTTTTAAATTGTGTTTTGAGTTCTTCCAAAGCCTAAGTCCAATTCACAGGAGTTTCTGTGTTTTTGCTCGGTGTTGCTTGGTCTCTGTTCATTACCTGGAGAGAAACCATTGATTGTAATTTCTTTTTTATTTTTCTGTTGTTTACTCCTGTTTTTTCCTTCTTTCCCCCCTGTCCTGTTGTTGACTGTAATCTTGGTTCTCTGTTTATTTGCTGGATCTGTGGGTTTGGGCTATTCTGTCCTGAGGGGATTTCTTCTTTGCTCTGCTGATTGACTAGGTTAGGCTGATGGTATTAATGAGCCCTGAGTTCAGATCTTCCCCAACTAGCAGAAGAAGCTGAAGGTGAAGGACCTACACTGTAGGTGAAGGTATGAAGGCTGAAGGGAGCTGCGCTTCCCACCCTGTTATTATCAAGGCATTCTGTGGTGGTTGCAGCCCTCTCCCTGGGATCTGAGTCAGCAGGATTCTTACCCTCAGCACAGTTGATGGGGGAAGGGTGTTGGAGATTCAGTACATTTTGAGATATGAAATCTTAATCATCTTTAAATGAATTAAAATAAAAATTAAAGAATAAAAAATTGCACATAGAATTTTGGGCCACTGTATTATTATGTAGTCAAGGTGACCATTGCAGCTTAAGCACTTCAAAATCTGTTTTCATTCTTTCATTATTAAAGATGGGTGGGAAGGGGAAAAACATTTATTAAACACCTACTATACATTAAGTATTGTGCTAAGAACTTTATAAATATTATCTTATTTGATCCTCATAAAAGCTCTGGGAGGTAGATGCTACTATTATCTCCATTTTATAAATAAAATAACTGAGGCTGAGTGAGATTAAGTGACTTGCCTAGGGTCACATAGCCATGTAGACTCAAAACTTCCTCCTCTATCCACTGCATCTCCTGCCTGCCTCATTTTGATCATTTAGGTGATTGCAAGTTGGGAGGGACTTTCAGACCAAACCACTCTTCGACCAAAGTGGTGCCTATTCAAAGAGATGTGTTCCAGGCTTCTGACACAAAATGTAAATGGTTTTAAAAGGTATTGTATACCTTTAAGACTTCCCTGTAAATTCATCAATGTAGGGACTCCCTCCACTGCAACAGACTACCAAAACTCATTAAGTTAGAAGTTGGTCTTCGCAGAGTTGTTGTGGACCATCATAAATCCCTCCTTATCCCAGACAGATAAGTCTTCCCCTGATCAATGAAATCAGGTAACTGTGTGCCATAAATCTTTTAATATTTGAATGATCAGTTTTCAACCCTGTGTTTGCTATCCCAAAACCTCAGACTCTATCTCCAAAGGTTTGGGAGGCAAATAGATGCTATTAAAGAGTTATTTGGGTTTAATATGGAAGGAGGAACGTTAAGGGTGCAGAGATACTCCATGCACTGAAATTAATCCATATAGTTATCAGCGAGTATGGCTGTTTGTACTGATGGTCTAATATTACATTCCTAATAAAACCTTTAATTTTTTTAAAAAAGCTATTAGAAGTTATCCCTCGGCTAGCAATGTTCTCTCTGGGTACATAATTCTCACAGTCCTGAGATCAATTAATTCATCTTGGAGCAGGATTTAGTCCATGCACGGAGGTAATTTACTAACTGATCCCATGTTTTGCAGGAGTTCATTTGCCTCACATGGCTGAATATTTTATTTCCAGAGAATAGCTAACGTTCTGAAAGACCAGGAACAAAATTATTATTGTTGTTGTTCATAATTCCCCCGTTCATACCATCTGCTGCCTTCTGTGCCTGACTCAGCAGCAAAACATAGCTGTAGCTGCTAATGTGCAGGAGGTAAGGGGTTGCCAGGGAAAGTTCCTTCTTCCTCCTTGCCCAACAGAAACATAATCTCTTCTTGCTTATTCAAATTAATGGGCACAATATAGATTGTAGGCATGGGAGGGGAAGCTAGGTGGCTCAGTGGATTGAGAGCCAGACCTAGAGATGGGAGGTCCTAGGTTCAAATCCGGCCTCAGACACTTCCCAGCTGTGTGACCCTGGGAAAGTCACTTAATCTCCACTGCCTAGCCCTTACTGCTCTTCTCCCTTGGAACCAATACACAGTATTGATGCTAAGGAAGGAAGGAAAGAAGGAAAGAAGGAAGGAAGGAAGGAAGGAAGGAAGGAAGGGAGGAAGGAATGAAGGAAGGAAGGAAAGAAAGAAAGGAGGAAGGAAAGAAGGAAGGAAGGAAGGAAAGAAAGAAGGAAGGAAAGAAGGAAGGAAGGAAGGAAGGAAAGAAAGAAAACATAGCCTCCAGATTAATGATCATTTAGAACCTTGTTGGCAAACCTATGGCATGCATGCTTGAGAGGACTTCTCCCTTTCACTTCTCCAAGTGCCTGAGGCCTGAGGACATTTCTCTCATCACCTGCCCCTCTGCCCAACAGCCCAATAGGAATACTTCCTCCCTCCACTGTCTGGGATAAGGTGAAGGGCTCACATGCAGCTTGAGGGTACAGTTTGGGCACTTGGTCTCTAAAAGATTCACCGTCACTGATTTAGTGTATACTTCCAGGTCAATTTTTGCTTCCATAATCAATTTTTTCATTTAAAATTATTTTTATTATCATGTAAAACAGACTTCCATATTGGTCATTGAGAATAAGAGCACATGTAAAACCAAAACCCCAAAATAAAACTGTAAATTCACTAATGTGAAAGATAGTATACTCCATAATCAATTCAGTTGAGAGACATGAAACTTATAATATAAAATTTTGATGGTGAACAAGATTCATGTTTCTCTAAAACAGACATGCTTAAATTAGAATCTGTTGTTGTATTTCATGAGATCCATGAACTTGTATGAGAAAAAAAAACAATATCCTTATTATTTCTAGATTATGGGTTCCATTTTAAATTTTGTTATACATTTACAAAAATCCCTAAAAGGTGGTCCAGAAGCTTTACCATACTGCTGAAGATCCATCTGTCTCTTTCTCCCCCCTTCATTTTAAGAACCCCTGCCCTAATCATTCCAAACATGTAGGTGGATGAACACATTGGGTCTCATTAAAAATAATAGTATATTCTTATCTTGTAAGAAATGACAAATAGGTTGTCATTTAGGATGTAGACTCTTTTTTAAAATATTTATTAATATTTATATTTTAGAAAAGTTAACATGGTTACAAGATTTATGCTCTTACTTTCCCCTTCACCCCCCAACCTCCCCCCTCCCCTGGCCGATATGCATTTAGGATGAAAACTCTTAATGACCACCCTAGAACAATTATCAATAATATGGAACTAGGTCTTGATCAATGACACATGAAGAAACCAGTGGAAATGTGCATTGGCTACAGGGGGTGAGGGGAGAGAGAGCAAGAAAATGAAACGTGTAACCATGGAAAATTTTTTTTCTAAAAAATGAAAAAAATAAACTAAAAATAAATAAATGAATAGACTTAAAAAAAGAGATGACAAATATTTGGATGAATGTGGAATGACTTTTATGTAAAGTTGAGCAGAATGAAAAAAGCAGTATCAATGTAAATGACAATACTTAAAAAACAATAAAACTCTTATGAATTGTAATAAATAATCTGAATGCTATACAACGGATTTGTCTTTGAATCACTAGCACTTAGCATGGTGCCTAATACTTATTTTTTTCCAGATGGGTGGGTTTGAACCTGGGATTTCATCAATATGCAGATCAGCAAATCCTTTGACACTTATAGTCTTAGAGGGATGTCTGGGGTTTATGGTGATTGGGAGGCTGAGAGCTTCTCATTAAATAACAAATCTCTACAGTGGGTGGGATAGGAGTGGAGTTTTTGATGTACTGAGAAATGGTCCAGGTTCCTTTTTTCTTTTAGGGTCTGGCTCAATACAAGGTTTTAAGACAAGCTACTCAAAGGCACAGGATGGTTTTGTTTGTTTGCATTTTCTGCACCTAATTTAGTGTCTTATATTTATTAGGCGTTTACTTTAAGCTTTGCTTAAGTAAAGTAGTAAAAGGGTAAGATCTGTTTTAACTCATCTTTCTGATGTCCAAATCTCTCTATTCAAAACTCCCCTTAATACAAAACCCACGTAATAAACACTTAACCAGAACATGTAGAAGAATGAATAATTGATATAATTGATGTTTCTCAAATATGAACTCTCCAGTAGGATTCTTCAAACCAGGATTCAAGCATAGTCAATCTCTGACTTAGTTTTCAACCAGATACCAACAGTGAAGACACAGCTGGGGTCTGGTTAAAGGGAGAGCCATCTGCTTTAGATTCCCAAAGTGAGGCAGGCAAAGTTGTCCTTTTGTGTGTGAATTGAACAGCCGGACTCACACCCTCACTCATATAGAAGGCTGATCTCCATCAGCACAGGTGTGGGCAGCCAATATTTTCCTCCAAAAAAGAGCTTTGTATCTTCACACCCACTGGCACAGTGCTTGGCTGAGAAACCAAAGTTCTGTGCCATATACCACAGACGGATAAAAGATAGGAAATTAGCCTGACAATTTTTTAGGGCAGGTGAAAGTAGCATAACATCTCATTCATTTGGAAGAAAGAACAGGTGAGAGAAGATGTGAAGAAAAGAAAAGCAATAGAGGAAAGAAGAAAGGAAGGAAGGAAGGAAAGAAGGAAGGAAGGAAGGAAAAAGGAAGGAAGGAAGGAGAAAGGAAGGAAGGAAGGAAAAAGGAAGGAAGGAAGGAAAAAAGGAAGGAAGGAACAGATAAACCCACAGTAAGATTGACTATATAATATTTTGATTTTCAAAATTTTCAATAGTGGGCCAAGTAGGATGACTTAAATGGGTAATGGACCACCTGATTACTGACTGAATTGATCTATTAGATGAAATTACTTAAGATGATATTTTAAAATGTTGGAGAAAGCATAATGAATAAAATATCTGTGATTTCATTGCCATTAGTATTAACAATACTCTCAGTCAAGAACTAGCTAAGAAGCCCAATTGTGCCTGAAAAACATTGCTAGTCATAAATAATGAAATCTACCTGTTTCACAACTGGAGTAACTCCTACTGAATGAGTGAGTTGCCTGTGAAATTGTCTCTTAGAAAACAGGGCACCGTTCCTTATCCTCGATGTTCATGCCTTAACACTGGCTGTCACTCCTTCCTAGAATGTTCTTCTACCTACTCATCTCTGCCTCCTACGTAGCTCCAATCCCAACTTTTACAAGAAATTTTGTAAGAAATCCTTCTTAGTCTCCTCACTACTAGGACATTCCTCTGAAATCACTTCCCATTTACATTATATATGTTTCTATCTCCCTCTGGTCTTTGAGTGCCTTGAGTGCATTTCTTTTTATCTCCAGTGTAATGCACAGTGCCTGGCACATAGTAAACATTCTATGTGGACCAATGTCCAAGAGGCAGCATGGATTAGTGATTACGCAGCTGGCCTCAAAGTCAGGAAGACACGGTTCATGTTCTGTGGCAGACACATACTGGTTGTGTGGCTAGGCAAATTATTGAACCTCAAAGTACCTCCAGCAGTTATCTCAAACTATAAGTTATAAAAACAAGTGCCTATCCATACTGGGAGAGAAAATTTCCTCATGGAGGAGTACCAATCTTATAAAATTACAAGTATGGTCCTTCTTCCTCCCACTCCATCCCTCCAAAAAATGGACATAGTCTTACTATAAGCATCCTGACTGACATCAATGAAAGGGAAACTACAATGATCTTTGATTGTGAACATAGTATGGCAATATTTCTATTAAATTTAATTCATTATGTAGTTGAGTAAGCACTCTGCAAAGCTTTGTAGATAGGGTGCTAGACCTTCAGTTTGGGTGAAATAACTAAAATCCTGTTTCCAAAATTTTCTGATACTTTCACCATAATAATTCATATAATGTCTCTTAAACTTGATTTCTCTGTTAAATGGAGAAATAATGTCTTTAATGCCCTCTCACAATTTTTGTGAAACTTGAATGAAATGTAACAAACTTTAAGGCATCATGGTCAATGGAAATTGATGTTTCTTCTTAATTAGTTATTTCACCTGAAAAGTAGAGATATGAAATTCAAGTATTTTAATAGGAATAAAAATACATGACTTTTGATTGTCGATGGTTCTTAAAGGTAAAAACAAGGAGATTTTCAAGTAGAGGAGTAACCTAGATGATTCACCTTTCATGTATAAAGAAAGACAATATCCATATTGAACTGGGGAGTTAAAATACATGGAGGTTTATGAGCCATTCTACTGTTTACTTAACTTTTCCATATAACTTTATTTTCCCCTCTGGAAGATGAATGTGGTAGAATAGAAAACCTCCACAGTTCCCTTTTTAATTTAACATTTTGTTTTTCCTGCTTACATATAAAAACAAGGTTTAACATTTAAAAAAATTTTGAATTTCATATTCATCCTTCCTTCTGTTCCTCACCATAAGAGAGTAAGAAATTTAATATAGGTTAGATATGTGCAGTCATGCAAATATATTTTCATATTAGTCATGTTGTGAAAGAAAACAAAGACTAAGAAAGCAAACAAGTAAGAAAAATGTTTAGGAAAAGTATTCTTTGACATGCATTCAGATTCCATTAGTTATTTCTCTGGAGATAGATAACACTTTCATCATTAGTCCTTTGGAATACTAAGAATAGCTATGTCATTTACAATTAATCATTGTACAATATTTCTATTATTATGTCCAATATTCTCCTAGTTCTTCTCATTTCAGTTTGCATCAATTTATGTAAGTCTTTCATTGTTTTTCTGAGAACATCCTGCTTCTCATTTCTTATAGCACAATAGTATTCTATCACAATCATATACTACACATGTTCCTCAATTAATGGACATCCCCTCAAGTTCCTATTCTTTACCTCATGTCTCATGGAGTCACTAACTCACAATTCTAATTTTAAGGCATTATTTTCTTTAGTGAACTTTAGTAATTCCTTTTTGATTTGGCCTATTCTACTTTTAAAGAAATTCTTTTTAGTTGATTTTGTGCTTATTTTACCATTTGGCCTATTCTATTTTTTAAAGTGTTATATTCTTCTGTGTTTTTTGCCTCCATTACCCAAATCTCAACTCTCTTCATAATTTTCTTGTATCACTGTCATTTTCCCAATTTTTCTGTACTTCTCCTAATTTGATTTTTTAAATTCTTTTTTACCTTTTTTCCCCCAGGAATTCTTTTATGAACCTGAGACCAATTAACATTTTTCTTTGAGTCCTTTGCAATTTAGTAATTTTGATTTTGTTGTCTTGTGTTTTGAGCTTTCCTGACAGTATAGTAAATTTCTATGTTCAGATTTTTTTTTATCATTAGCTCATTTTTCTAGCCTATTTCTATACTTTTAAATTTAAAAAAAACTGTTAAAATGTGGACTCTGCTTCTGGGACAGAAGGGGATTATTTCAACTTAAAGTTTTTTTTTTGTTTGTTTGTTTTTGTGTAGGTGCTTTCAGAGTTAATTCTAGAAATCTCTTAAGTTTTCAATTCATCCAAGATGGTAAAATCCAAAGAGTTCTGCATATACTTTTCGCCTCTCCTGTGCTCTTATCTGTGCTCTGATCACTAGTCCTCCTTCCCACTCTGGAACTATAACTGTGTGCTGACTTCCTTGCAACCATGAACTCTAGTGTGCTAGTGCTTCTTCTTGCTCTGGAACTATGACCCAAACCTGCCACCGTGATATGTATATGGACAATACATCAGGATTCACACCCAGTGCCAAGAAAGGGACCTTTGCAGTGTCCTTCTGATCAGTTATCCTATTCCCTAAATATCTGTGGGCTGAGAACTCCAGAATTCCCTGCTACTGATTCAGTCACCACACAGTTATACCACTTTTTCAATCATACCACCTTGGAGGAACTGAAAACTTACAGCTTCCAGGGCTTATATAGGAATAAAGATATTTGTCTTCTAATTTTTGATGGAGAAGATAAAAATCAGAAGAGTTTTCAAATAGGCCAGCAGTCAATAGGATCCACCTTCTATACTTAAGGAAAGGTAGTGGACATACTGAACAAGGAGTTAAATTACCTGAGGGTCTATGATCAACACCGCTTTTTATTTAGTTTACTCATATAACTTTATTTCCCTTTGAAAAATAAATATTGTTGAGTAGACAAGCTCCACAGTCCCCTTGGATCTAGTATTCTAAATGGATTTGTTTATAATATCCTTCAAGATAATTACCTAAATTTCATTTTTGGTCCTTCTTCTTGAGCAATCTGCTTTTGGAGGATAAATAAAATATATTGATTTCTAAATGCATTCCTAACTACTTCTCTTTTTCCTCAATGCCATCTTAGTTAAATACATATCTTTGAAAAATATCTTGGTGTAACTTCATTGACTTCAATATTAGGCAATCATGAAATGAGAGTTGTTTTTTAAAGTTTCCATAAGTTATTGTCAAATAAGTATGTCATTTTATAAATTAATATGTAGCTTTATTTAAATTCTCATCTAAAATATATTATTAGTTTACTAAATATTACAAATGTGACTTCTACCATGAAGTATTTTGAAAGGTAATATTCATCAAAGAAGAATATTTCAATAGATGTTTAGAAAATACATTCTGTAGCACATCTGTTATTTCTGTTAGTTTCAGAAACAAGACTACTTAATGTGACACAGAGGGGAAAGTTCTGGGTTCAAATATCAGCTCTGCTGCTTTCTACCTGTGTAATCTTGAGGTAGTAATTATTCAATCTCTCTGGAACCCATTTTCCTAATCAATAAATTGGAAGAGTTGACTCAATCACCAATATATTTCTTTCTAACTTTAAATCTCGGATGCCATGGACTATATATAACTTATGTTTCTCTAGAACATTTTTATCATAAAAGCCACAAATGGCATCTTGGGTAAAATATTTTGATGCTATGCAAAGATACACATTGCCTTTATGGGAGGTCATTTGCATTTCCAAATTTCTTCCATTCATAGATTTTAATTAAGATGAATTTTATAGCTATTCTGTTTCTCAAATGAGAAATAAAGAGCAGGATATTTTCAGGTAGTAAGTGACAGGTTTATAACTGAAAGCATTTTGTTTTATGCTATGTGGTGCCTCAATCAAAATAGTTTTCATAGGAGTAGATAAAAATCTAGTTAAAGTGGTAATTATAAATGAAGCTGACATGTTTAGTGCATTCCTATTAAAATAGCATTAAAAAAAAACTCTTTACAAAGCATTAGAGATATATGCCCCAAAGTAGATAGCTATCTCTGTTAAATATAGCTCAAAGCACCAAATGAAGAAAGCCTACTTTTTATGATGACTTAAGGTAAGATTGTTTGCAGGGACACATATCTATATGTCATCTCTATTGTCTATCTCTTTCTCTGTCCCCAGGGTTAACAAGATGATAAGGCTAGATAAGATCAAAATCCCTCAGCAACTTCAGTATTCAATGCAATAAGAAATTCATTTTGAGCACAATGAGTGAATGAAGGAATGAAAGAGAATATAGGTGATTGCTCTGTGCTAGGCACTGTGATAAGCTCTGGGGATCCAGTTATAAAAGGCAAGCCAGTCCTCTTCCCTCAGGGAACTTCTATTCTAATAACAGAACACAATAACACATATAAGGGAATGGTCACTAGGAAAGCAGCTTTGTTTTGGGAAGTCAGAAGAGAAGGTGAGGGGAGTCATAAGGCCATTGATTGCCTTGCCCTTTTAAGAAGAGGAGGTATTGATTTGATTACTGTGATCAAAGAAAGAGATAGAAAAGAGGGGAAGAAAAAAATATATAAGTGCAGAACACTTGCTGCATGCTAAGGAGGGACACGAAGTTTAGAACAAAGAACATCCCAGCCCTCATAAATCTTACCATTTATAGTAATGGGGGTGCCATCATGGAATGAAACTGTTTTTGGAGTCAGAAGAACCCAGCTTAAAGTTCTATTCCAGTGGTTCCCAACCCTTTTTGGCCTACCGCCACCTTTCCAGAAAAAAATATTACTTAGGGCCCTGGAAATTAATTTTTTTAAAATTTTAATAGCAATTAATAGGCAAGATAAATGCACCTGTGGCCATCACCGCACCACTGGATCTCTGCAGCACCCACCAGGGGGCGGTGGCACCCACTTTGGGAACCACTGTTCTATTCTGTTGCTGCCTTGCAAACTGACATAACCTTATTCAGTCTTGATTTCACCTCCTGTAATATATTTGTTTCTCTTTTTTTTTGTAGAGAAACAGCAAAGTTTTTTGGGCTATTTACCACAAGTGGTTGATTTAAAGAAAGGTCTTCAGAAATTTTTACCAAGCTTTTTAATGTCATTTGTCATGGGAAGCTTGGTGGCACAATGGATAGAGTGCCAAGCCCATTATCAGGAAGACTCCCCTTACTGAGTCCAAATCTGGTCTCAGATTAGCTATATGACCCTGGGCAAGTCATTTAACCTGGTTTGTCTCAGTTTTCTCTTCTGTAAAATGACCTGGAAAAGGAAATGGCAAATAAGTCCAGGATCTTTGCTAAGAAGCAAAACTCCAAAAGGAAACACAAAGAGTTGGATACAACTGAAAAGCAATGTAAGGATGTGACATAAATAAAGAAGTAAAATATTAAGCAATATAAAATTTGCACCTGTTGCCCTGCTTTGTTTCAACTCCCAGGAACATGATATCTCTCATAGGATAAACTCATCACTTCTAAACTCACCTCTATACTGCTAGCTCAAACCTCTGTAAGCCTCCTTTCTCCTCTGGTTGGAGGACTAGAGGACAGTACCAAATTCCTGCCAGTACCTTCTTTTATTGACAGAAATTGGGCTCTCAGCTTATTCCACTTTGCATCTGCTCCTTTGTCTGAGGAAATTTTGAACCTAGGTTTTCCTGACTCAAAATCCATTATTCTTTCATCACAGTACATATACTGTCTGAGTGAGGGACACATGTCACAACACCATGAGAACTTAGAGAAGGAGCTCTAGGGAAGATGTGGGGAGAAGGTAGAAGAACAGCATTAAGGGGAGGAGGAAACAAGTACTTCCTAAATATCTACTATGTGCCAAGCACACTGTGTGCTAAGTGCTATAATAATAATATTAATATTAATAATATTAATAATAATAATAATCATATTTAAATAGCACTTATTCTATGCCTAGCTTTTTATTTGTGGTATTTTCATTTGTTAATATTCTCTTATTTGAGCCTCACAATAATCCTGGAGGTAGGTACTATTATTATTTCCATTTTATTGATAAACAACTGAGACAAAAAGAAATTAAATGACATACTCAGGGTCATCCAGGAGGCTGGATTTCAACTCAGATGTTGCTGACTCCAGGAAAAGTGCTCTATTCACTGCCTTGCCTAGTGATCTCTAATGTCATGCAAGGAGTAAAAGCAAAATGAGAAGAGTAAGAAAATCTGGTCATCTCAGTCTGTTACTATCTGAAATGAGAATAAATTGGGCCCAGGTGATTGGCTGAAGACATTTCCTTAACTGTCTTGGTTCCCCATATAGTTCTTAGAGGAATTGAATTTAAAGTTTTTCTGAAAACAAGTATTGTTCAACCTATAAAAATAACTATGAAAGTATTTAGGGGCAGCTGGATGGCTCAGTGGCTTGAGAGCCAGCCAGAGAAAGGAGGTCCTGGGTTCAAATTTGGCTTCAGGGGAGTCGAAATGGAGGAGTAACTAGGGCAGCAGCTCTCAGAGACCATCTGGGGAACTGAGGTGCGAGGGGAGCTGAGCTAGCAGGGAGCATAACAGCAAGTGAAGGGCGAGACAAGAGCAAACCACACCCCCACTGCCCAACATCTGTTCTCACGGGTCCCAGACATAAGCCTAAGCTAAGTCAGACCTTAAGATCCTGCCAGACAAAAAGAGGTCCAAGCCAGTTACCACCCCTTGAAATTGCAAACCTCTGGAGAAGTCTGGAGTCCCAGTGCAAGGCAATCTGGACCAAAGGGGGGCCCATCCTTGTGGGCCCAGAGTGAAGCCTTGGAAAATCCCATTCTGGGCTTGGGGTGAGGACATAATCCATGGTTTGGGGTGAGGATACAGTTCTCAGGGGGAGCTTCCCCAGGATCTTTTTGCCCAAAACTAAGGGTGGAGCTCCAAGACAGGGTAACCAAGGGTTGCCTGATTGAATCAAGAACACCTTAAGACCAAAACTGAGAGCCTAACTCTAGGGCTGGAATATGATCAGCACCTGATCTGATGGAGTTCAGAATGAGATCAAAAGCTTACACCCAAGCCTGAGGAAAATCTTTACATTATCAACATCTCAAGGGTCAATTGAATCAGCAGGGACAGGGGGCTCTCAGAGCTCTCAGCCCTCAGACCTTCTGGTAAACTAGTAACAACCCAGAAAATAACATCAAGGAAAGACTGAAGTTTAAGAGGGTACCCCAACTTCCCAGAAAACAGAGCCTACCTATAATTACATAAGAAAAATGAGCAAATGATCAAAAAAGCACCTAAATCTAAGGACTTTTTATGGAGACAAAGAGCAAGATGCAGACACAGAAAGAGACAGCAAAAGCAAAGGAAACACACCTGAAGTCCATAAGAAAAATATGGATTGGACACAGAATCTGGAAGAGCTCAAAAAAGACTTCAAAACCCATTTATTAGAGGTAGAGGAAAAATGGGGAAGAGAAATGAAAGTGATGCAAGAAGAACTGGGATAATTGAAAAAGGAGAACCAAAAACTGACAGAGGGGAAAAAACCAGGCCTTAAAAATCAGAATTAATCATCTAGAAACAAAATCTGGCCTCAGACACTTTAGCTGTGTGACCCTAAGCAAGTCCTTTCACCACCATTGCCTAGCCCTTATTGCTCTTCTGCTTTAGAACCAATACACAGTATTGATTTTAAGAGGGAAGGCAAGGTTTATTTAAAAAAAGAAAGAAAGAAAATGCTTGACAGTAAATCTCAAGACTGACTCTAATTTTCTTATTAATGAAATATGGAAAGTGTCCCAAGGTAGTTTAGAATCCCATGATTCTTACTAGAATGGCTTTTATACATGATTTATTCAGGGGGAGTGGGATGAATGGGTAATGAATGACATGAATCACTTCTCTGTTCAATTATGGGGCAGGAAATTTTTGATAACTTTTCCAACTATAATGAAAATAGATAATCCAGATTTTTCATTTTTTTCTGCATAGTCTTAAATAAAAATAGAAATATGGACAACCACTTTGGGAGGCATTTTGAACAACAAAAAAGGTAAGGAGTAGTAAGAGGTACAAATTATAAAAGGAAAGAAATAAAATATTGAAGAAAATTTAAGTGCAATGTCATCAAAAACTTCACATTTTAACAAACTTTGCACCAATATAATCCCACTCAACCCATGAATATTATTGATATTATGTTTATGTAATAAATATTTATAGGTGAAGCATTATTTTCATTAGGTTAAAGACTGGTTGTATTTTAGTAAAATAGTCTTTTGAAAAAAGAAATAATAGCAATTTATTTTAAAAAGTGAAAACTAAACATTTGGAAAGTCACCATCTTTTCTCCCTCTTACTTATTTTCATCACCTCATGTCTCTTTTCCTTTGCACAAAGAACAGATCTTTGTCATGTTTCCACTCCGTGTTGGGTCTATCTCTGGAATCTTCATCAATTGGTCAATCAACAAACATTTTATTAAATTTTTTATTGATTTTTATTAATTCTTTCTATGTTAGGCACCATGTTAAACAAGGAACTTGATAGATAAGCCTTGGCCTCACCTTGCCCATTTTTAGGCCTCCACAGCATTCCCCTGACATCTTCAGCTTTTCCATCTTCCCCATCCACGTACCTTCCCTGTTCTAGTTTTTGCATTTGTGGGCAAAGGCATATTTTTACTGATATCCCCAGAGCCTAGCACATAGTAAGCAGTTAATAAATCTATCTGTGTTTCTAAATGTATTAATCACAACTAAAGGTTTCATTCGACATGTGGGAGAGAGAATATATGAAAAAGTGCCCAAGAGAAGGCCAATTGAAAGCCCAAGGTTGCACCCACAGCATCTCCTGCTATCTCTCTTTAATGTCGTATCTCTAAATGCTACCATCATTATCAGCCACTGCCTTAGTGTAAAAACTTAAAGAAATATTTCTGTAATCATATAGAAACAGGTTCCTAAAGAAGGAATAATTTTCTGATTGTTACCTTCTACTGACACCATCAGCATCTTTTTATTGAGAGGTAAAATCACAAAATCCTAAAAGAGAGATTGGAAATCATAAACTCATAGAATAGAATCATTGAATTTTAGAGACTGAAGGCCACAAAATCCATTTTATCAATGAGACAGCGGAGGCCAAAAGAATGTGAATCCTTGTCCATGGTCATATAGTATCTTAGTGATATATTCCATTCAGATGTAGAAATGCCTTTTACCAGAATCCTGGCAGACACCTTGATTAGTAAATGTCCATGACAAGGAGTTGGCTGCTTTGTGAGTCTGGCCTTTTCATTGAGACAGAGCTGATTCTTACAAACAGTTCTTAATTTAAGTAAAAAACTTTGTTCCTGCAACTTTTGAACCATTTGGGCAAGTTTTGCCTCAGAAGCAATTTAAAAGGGGGGAAAACCCCTATATGCTTCCCTTTCCTTAGCAGATGTTTTATTGTTCTTTTTTTAACATAATCATCACTTCCCAATGAGCCCCCCCCCCCGACAACCCTCCCCTAAAAATAAATGAGTACACCAAGCAAAAAAAATCACCATGTTGTCTACATATGAAAATATTTGCCTACTTGGACCCACTGGTTCACCATCTCACCACCCCAAGATTGCCAAGAGGCATTTTTAATCATCAATCCTCTAACTTGGACCGATAATAAAAAAATTATTACATTAACCAGAGTTCTGAAACTAGACAATGTTTGCTTTTTTATCATTGTTCTATGAGTTCTGGTCCTTCTTGTTTCTTTCTAAGTCCAGTTGGCAAAGTCTTCAAATGATTTTCTTCATTTTTTTACATTTATAATTTCTTTTGGCATAATATTACATTGTATTTATCTATATCAGTTGGTTGAGCCATTACCCCAGATTAATGATGGTGAACCTTTTAGAGACAGAGTGCCAGGACCCTCCCCAACACTCTAGACTGAGTGCTGTGCCAGCCCTCCCCGACCACCAAAGACTGAGTGCCAAGCCCTACCCACCTTACTCCAGACAGGGGAAGGATGAAGCATTCCCACTGAGCTGCTGGGCAGAGGGGTGGGTGATGAGAGGAACATGTGGAAGGGGGAGAGGAGTGGCCCCAGCACCTTGCTCCCCTCCAGCTCAAAGGCCTGTGAGCTGCTTACCTTATCCCCTGTGTACTCCCATTGGGCTTCTGGGAAGTGGGGGGGAATGTGAAAAATTGTTGCCAGGCATGGTGGACAGGGGGATGGGAGCAGCTCTTCCCAAGTTCCTCTGATTTTCTAGTAACAAACTAGGAAGTGGGGATGGCCACATGCCCACAGAGAGTGCTCTATGTGCCAACTTTGGCACCCGTGCCATAGGTTCACCATCACTACTGTAGATGAAGACCACCCACTTTCCCTCTAGTTGTTTTTTGTTTTTGTTTTTGTTTTTGTTTTTTCCCTAGCACATAATGCTACTATAACGTTTTATTACATATAACAATATGGGACCTTTCATTCTGAGTTTGATCTTCTCAATATAGGTCCCTAATTTTTCTGCTCTCTAGCTCCTCAGAAACAAGGAGACATCTATCTTATGCTCTCTGAATTCCATCTTGGTTAACAATCCTTATTTCACATTTACCAATATATTACATAGTTTTAAGAAACTTTTCCATATTAGTCACCTTACTATCTACTATTTTTTCATCTTTTTTTTTACATTATATATCTTCAACTGGACTCAGTCATCTCAATGTGCTTTTCCCTTAATCTGCATATTTTATGTATATTAGTGCTACATGTATTTGTTAACTTTTTAAGGAACTATATCATAATATTCCCTTCTGTGTAATATGAAGTCAACTAATTGTTGAGGTCATTTTCCATATGAACTCTCTCCAATACAGGTTGTATCTAAATGAAGACTATCCATCTTTGTCTGTCTGTCTAACTATTTGTCTTTCTATATCTATCTATCTATCTATCTATCTATCTATCTATCTATCTATCTATCTATCTATCTATCTATCTATCTGTCTGATTGTCTGTCTATCTATCCATCCATCCATCTATCATTTATCTGTCTATCTTTCTGTCTGTTCGTCTGACTGTCTCTCTATCTATCTATCTATCTATCTATCTATCTATCTATCTATCTATCTGTCTGATTGTCTATCCATCCATCATCTATCTATCTATCCATCTATCTATCCGTTTATCTGTCTCTCTTTCTGTCTGTCTGACTGTCTGTATGTCTACCTGTCTGTCTGTCTATCTATCTATCTTTCACTATCCATCTATCCTCTGCTTATGGAATCTATTAAGTTCAGTTTCGGTAGTTGACGTTTACGACCCTATTAGAATTCATTTTCTTGTTATTTGTCCATTGTTTTAGCCTACTGAGATAATTTTGTGTCCTAACTCTATAGACAGCCAGATTTTAAGTGTATCTTCTTCATCTAAGTCAATGGTGATAAATGCTATACAGCACAGGACCAATAATAGAATCCTCTGGTGTGTTAACAGAGAGCTCCTTTTAAATTAATTTTTATGATACTTCAGGCATGGGTTTTTCAACTTAGTATAGGCCCTGATTGGCTATCAAAACTACACATGTCTTACTGAAATCAAGTTGCACTATTTTGGCAATTCAATAAATTCAATAAATATTATCTATTACACTGTGCAATGGACTGAAAATATATGAGGAAAAACTCATATTCCTTGCCCTCAAGGAAATTCTCGTCTACTGCAATGACAAGTTCATAGAAAAGAATAAAAAAGCTGGCATTTGCATGGTTCTTGGAAGCTTAAAAACTCTTTACAAACCCTATCTCATTTTGAGATCACAACAAACCAGTGACATAAGTGTATCAAAGGTATTCTTATCCCCATTTTGCAGACTAATAGAAGAGATGTGTCTTGTTCACATTCTCCCAGCTGGTATCAGAGGCAAGACACCTGGTCTCCCTGATGGCAACTTCTGAATTCTATCCGATATCGCCATATTGTCTAAATTTGTGTTATGGGGGCAAAATAATCTAGAGATATCTGAAGAAGGCGAGGAAGGTTGGGGATGGAGAGGAAGGAAGTTCTATATCACAGATGGCTACTTGGAAGATGTGGTACCTGAGCTGAACCTTGAAGACAGATGAGGATTTTTGAAAGAGGAAGTGGAAGACCTTTACAGCAATGGGAAATGGGTAGCTATGATATTCCTCTGGTCTACCAGATCATAAGTCCTGAGAGAAAGGGTTATGGAGTTAACCTGCCCTGTCTTTTTCACAGAGCTAACTTCCAGGGACTATTTAATTTCCTTTTAAGTGTTATGAGTAAGTTTTATCTTCAGAAGAGATATATAGATGAGAAAGGAAGGAACAGGACATTATAAGGTCCTTCATGTGATTTATATAGCATTTCAAGCTTACAAAATTTTTAGGTTTAATGGTGCTTCTTTTTATGGGAAAACATTTAACTTTATAATGGTTATCAAGAATGAAATGTAATTTTAGATAAATAAACATGCAGCTAAAATGCAGATGCTATGTAAAATCAGGAATAATGATAATTATTTTTGTTATATTTTATATCCATTTGTAATTGCATCCTGAAGTTATATTATATATCCTATTACATAAGTTATATTATATATCCTATTACATATGTAGTTACATATGTAATAGGATATATAATATATAAGCCATGCCTTAGGTGAAGCAGCTGTACAAGGGGGTATTTAGTTCCATGAAAATGATTTTACATCAATAAAACAGTTATTAGAAGTGCAGATTAATCCCTTTGAAAAGCCTTGGCTCTTGTGTCACAGATCCTGAGATGCGATCTTGCTTCACACTACCTTTAACAAGTCACTAAATCTCTTCATGTCTCAGTTTCCTTCATTACTAAAGGACAGTGTTGGGCTAGATGGATTCTGTGGTCCTTCTGCTCCTGTGATCTCTGTGATCTTTAGGTTTCTTAGAGAGTTTTCTGAGCTTCTGAGAAGTTCTATGTCTTGTCTGAGATTTCCATAGCTGATGTGTGTTATATGATGGTAATGATAAGCCATGGATGAGTTATGCCATGTGTCCTGTTGGAAACTTATTTGATGTCAGGGATGGGGGAGAGAGAAGGATGATGGGAGTTCTGACTAGAACTAGAACAAAGCCAGTGGGGCTTTGCATTGTTAAAATGTTAAAGGGATTAGTGTTAGATTTTCACTCACAAAAAACTGATCAGGACAGTGTTATATAGAATATGACTAGATCAGTATATCCACCAGAACATAGGCCCCCCATTTTAAAAAATTTGGTACATTTAGTTAATCAGACATTGGTTATAGTTGTTTATAATTTTTATGTAACTTTGTTACATAAACTTTTTCATAATTTTTTCAATCTTCGTAATATTACTTAAATCTATTTTTTATTCCACTTTAAGCCCTGAAAGTCTTATTGGTTCTATCATTCTTCTGTTGCCACATGTGATTTCCTTGTCATTTATACTGTATTTCTGCAGCATGAAATTGCCCTCTTGTTCCCTGCTTATTATAGTCCTCTAATGTAACTTATGAAGAAAAATAAGCAGTAAGGATTTACGCTTGTTGTCTTGGCTAGAAATACAGTAAAATGCATAAGCAGAGAATATGCCAATGACTGTTTCCAAGGCAACAAGGAAGATATCATAATATTTATATGTGTCTATTATGCCAGAGTTTATTTTGGGGAATGGTGTTAAAATGACAAAATAATAAAAGTATTCATTTTCCTAAATGCTGTTACATTATACACCCCCCACTCTCACACACATAGACAGACACCTGTTTTTGGCTTCATGTTTATAAAAATGTATCACATAAGCACCAGAAAAACTACTAGCAACTCTTAACTATGTCTATAATGCGCCATTGTTTTACTCTGTAAAAAAGTAACTTCTTGGAGGGTAAGAACTAAGTGATTTTGGAATATGTATCCCTAATGCCCAGCACGGGGCAGCTGGTGGTGCAGTTGATTGAGCATTGGACCTAATCAAGAAGATCTAAACCTAGCCTTCAGTCTCTTACTAGCTGTGTGACCCTGGGTAAGTCACTTCACTCTGTTACCTCAGTTTACTCATCTGTAAAACAATCTAGAAAAGGAAATGATACATTTTTCCGGTATCTTTGCTAAGTGAATGCCAAACAGAGGCATAAAGAGACAGATGGGACTGAGTAACAGCAAGAAACAATGCCTAACACAGTGCCTGATACAGAGTAGGTTTATTGGAGCTGTTTACATATTTTTAAGTACATATAACATGCACCCTCATATCTGCCATTTTTGATCTGTATTCTTTCCACACTGACACCAGAGAATGTAAAGATGAAGAAAAGAAATAGCTTAAAGGTTGGATGAATTAGGAACTTTTTAGTTTAGATCCAGGATTTCATTAATGAGGGGAACTCCCACTGTGAAAATTCTCTCCCCACAGGTAGCCTGCTAGATCCGCTACAGTGTGTAGTCTTAGAGTTTTTCATGGGGCTTGGATGTTAATGGGCTTACTTAGAGTAACACATTTAGTATTTGTCATACTCTCAACTCAAACCTTAGTCTTGCTTACCACAAAACTGTTTCTCTAGCCCTTATACTATGTGTCTTTTCATATATATTAATATATATATATATATATATATATAGATAGATAGATAGATAGATAGATAGATAGATAACATGAACCCATGTTTGGGTATTTTTTTGAGGGGGGTCTGTTTTTTGTTTTTACTTTTTAAGTTTATTTTTAGTATTCTGACATGTAGACCTAAATAATGCAAGAAAATACAGTGCTCAATTAGAAAGCATAATGATTTGCTGGGTATTGACCAAAAATTAAAATAAAAACAAAAAAAATGCAATTATTGTAGCATTGAAGGAATCTATAAAGAGAGAAGATGAAGGGTGAATTCTTGAGTGTTGATTATTTTCAGGTCATGTTGGACTAAACTGATATTCTTTTTTCTATGACATTGCTCTGTTCATAGAGAAGTGGAATTCTATAAACATAGTGTAGATCATATGAACTCTGATAATCCTAATCCCATTTCCTCCTCTCACAAATGAAGCTTGTATGATTGAGCAAGGTTTCATTTCTCTTTCATAGTTCTAAGAGAACTTATTAGGATTCTAGGGTGATTCTTAATGTCATTAGCTCAAACCTCTCATGTGTATGCACCACCCTCCAAGATTATGAATTGAAGCTGAGAATCCTTATAATAAACTGGTATTAAATAACTTTTAGAAATGGAATAGTTGTTAAGCCTTGGTTTCTTCATCCGTGAAATGGAGGTGATAAAACCTCTATTACCTACCTCACAAAAATATTCTCTAAATCTAAAAATTGCCAAATAATTGGGAGTTATTATCAACTTCAAGAACTCATCTCACTGCACTTTGCATGCACCACCAATGTTATAAACATTAGCTAGACTCCTGTTGATATCCTCTTTGACATACTCTCCCACTTGTAAAAAATAATTTATTAGCAGGAAATTTCTGGCAAAAAATTCTAGAAACGTAGGCCAAATTTCAGTGGTTAGTTTTAACTAACTTTCAAAATGGAACCAATACCAACTTTGTTTTAGCTTGGTCAGACAAACTTCCTAACAATTAATAATGAGAAATAGGTAACCTGCAGATTTTTTCACAAGTAGCACCTGATGGCAGCTCCCTTTTTCTATTTGGATTAAAAATTTTCAGTATGGAATGGTCGTATAATTAGAGCAAAAATGTGTGAGGCAACCTGTTTCTAGGTGATTATGGCACTCAGTGAATGCCAAGCCACAGTAGTTCTCACCACCTGTGAACTTCACTAATAGGCCAGATATGACCACTGACTGAGTCATTGCAAAGTACAGTGTGCCTTTTTTAAATAAAAAAGAGGAAGAGCTAGTTGGAGACTTTAACCTATTTTCCTTTTAGTATTGTATGCATTGTGCATTTATGTTGATTTCTCTCTTTCTCACAACTATGGTGAATGGAAATATTTCTCTTAAAGGCAGTAGACATAATGTTTAATGCTAGTTGCCTTGAGGGACTTGAAGGTGGCAAGACATTTAATGTGGAATGATGATAATTGCCTAAGCAATTAGATTGGCATTCTTGATTGGCTGGATATAATAGTCAATTATGGAATGAATTCCAAAATCTCTACACTTGATGCATAAAGTAAATTATCAGAAGTCTGATCATGTAGTGTCTTGAGATTTCTCTGATGGGAGATACATTATGAATAGGCTGCTATTTAAATTCAGCAAGTATCATTGAAGGCCTACTATGTATTTGTCATTGTACTGGTGTGTATGTTGAGTAAAGTCTCCATTTTCCATGCTTTTATGCTGAAATGTACTCCCTCCCCAACTCTGCCTTTTAGAAACTTTGATCTTCAAGATTCAACTCAAAGCATCCTTATTCAGGACACCTTGCCCAGGTTCCCTACCTACTAGTTTTCCCTCTAAAGTTGCCTTTTATCAAAAACTTATCACCCATAGCAAATCACTTTATTTAATCTATTAGCAAACTGTATTCAGAGAAGTTATACGGATTAGAATATATCAGTAAATTCCCAGTGAATAAACTCTCCCACCAAGAGGAAGATAGCTCAGCAAAGGAAGTCCCAGATTTTTATATATTCTTTTATCTCAAACAAATGAAAATAGACTTACTGATGCATAATCTGCTAAATTTGTTTTTTTCATAGGTTAATTTAGCTAAACTAGTGTCAATGATCATTTTCTTAAAAAAACACATAAGCATATTTCTCCAAGTAAAGGGAATTTGCCCATTATCATTTATTTACTAGTTCTCTGTGCTCTTTGGCCACATATAACAAATACTACTATATCCGAAATATATGTATCCCCCTTTATTTAATGGTTTTGAGAAGTACATTTCATTTATTTTATAAATGGCACTGTTTCCTTGTAAGAGCAATGCTGTCTTTTTATATAGAGAAGCTGGAGACCTGTTAAATCAAAATCAAAATGACTTTTTAAAAGAGGTTTTAACAGAGACTTTTGGAGCTTTCTGAAAAGACTAATATTTCTCAGGTATCTTATATTCAAAGAGATAAAGAAACCATTCCCAATGCTTTTTGCACAAATAAAAATGTAGTATTAGTGACAAAGTTGAAAAAAACACACATTTCTTTTTCTATTAAAGAGAAAGAGAAAAAACTTTTAGAAATCATAAACATTTTGTCCCTTACTTTTTGTATTAATTATTCATGTTTTTAAACTTCAGAATTACTACAGTAAAAGATTTTAATGATTACATGGTTGTTTTAGCTTTTTTTAAAAAATCTATCTGTAAAAATCATAGAAAGTAATTATAAGGCCCACAGAAAGCCTTTCCCCCTATTTTAGACAATGAATAAAGAGAACTAGATTCTTTTTTAATGTATTTTTTGTCTTTATGTAACTTTCATTTCCAAATATATGTTCTCCTAGTTTAGGCAGAAAGCCATCTAAGACTTAAAAAAGAGAGACCGGAATAATAGTTCAGCAAAACTCACCAGCACACCAACCATGTCTGACACTACATGCAATCAATGTTCACATCCAGAATCCTCCACCTCTGAAAAAAGATGTCTATTTTCTCTTTTTTCTCTTGGGGATAACCTTGATAATGATAATGACTTAGAGTTGAATCTCTTTAATTATTGTTTTTCTTTTTACAGTTTTAGTCATTGTATATGTTATATTTTTGACTTTGCTTATTTTCTTTTGTATCAGTTCATATGTCTTCCCATACTTCTCTGTCTTCTTCATATTCTTCATGTCTGTCCTGTTGTATTCATGTAGCATACATGATTTAGCCATTACCCCATATCAATATGGATCCATTTTGCTTCCAGTGAAGAAGTTAATTCTTCAAAGTGAATTCTATAGTGTCTTTAAATTTAGGAAGTATTTATATTTGAGATAAAAGAAACATACAGGATGCTGAGTGTTAGATACTGAGTGCAGATGGCTGCAGTGAAGGAATAATATAAATGAAAGACAAGAAAAAATATATAGTGCTCTGAATAAATAATCTTGAAGAGACCAAAGTGAAACACGTGGTGTGTGTGTGTGTGTGTGTGTGTGTGTGTGTGTGTGTGTGTGTGTGTGTGTGTGTGTGTATGCCTCAAGTAGATATGGAGGTGACTCCAACTAAACCATAGCTCAGGTGCTTGGCTTACAGATTTTGTTAAGCTGGTGGCACAGGTCAAGTGACAGAACGTCTGCTATAATACAGGTGACCCAGGTAATATAGATCTCAGAATCAGGAGGTAGACTAGGAGATGATGAATCCTTTGAGCATGGCCATCAGCAAAACAGAAGAAAAAAGTGATTCAGTCTTTTGCAGTCCCCAAGATGGCAGAATAGACTAAGAATCATACAGGTCTTTATAGAATTCAACTGTTAGAAATTGGTTTAGATCACCTTTGATGCTTTCAACTCTGACATTCTATTATTATTTTAAATGTAAGATTTTTGTCACATGATCAATAAATTGATCTCTTATTTTAAGAATTAAAGCACAGGGGGCAGCGAGGTAGCTCAGTGGATTGAGAGCCAGGCCTAGAGATGGGAGGTCCTAGGTTCAAATCTGGCCTCAGACATTTCCCAGCTGTGTGACCCTGAGCAAGTCACTTGACCTCCATTGCCTACCCTTACCACTCTTCTGCCTTGGAGCCAATACACAGTATTGATTACAAGATGGAAGGTAGGGGTTTAAAAAGAATTTAAAACACATTATTACGGGCTTGTTATGATCTAAATGGAACTACAAGAAAGAAACTTGTACCCAAACCAAAGAAGGAAGATTAAAAAAAATCACCTTTTAGAAACAAATAAAAGAGTATATAAAGAGTAATTTCTTAATAATAATAGGTTGCATTTACTTTAAAGCAGTTGGTAATAAAGTGGATAAAACACTCGACCTATAGTCAGGAAGATTCCTCTTCCTGATTTCAAATCCAGTTTCAGACACCATCTGTGTGGTCCTGGGTAAGTCACCTGATTCTGTTAGCTTAAGTTTCCTCATCTGTAAAATGGGCTGGAGAAGAAAATGTCAAACTGCTCTATAGTATCTTTGCCAAGAAAAACCCAAATAGGGTTGCAGGTACTTGGACACAGCTGGAAATGACTGAATAATAATAATATAATCTTTTAAGATTTGTAGAACACCATACAAATATCATCCTATTTTGTTCTCACAACAGAAGTAAAGATGGGATTGGCTTGCCCGGAGTCTCATAGTTGCTAATGTAAAATTTGAATTTAAGACTTCCTAATTCCAAGTCCAGGACTCAGCTCCCTTCAGTGCCCAGCAGTCTCACTTCATTGTGCACCCAAAAGCAATAAGAAACATAATATCACAGGGCATTTGGTTATTTTGTCTTATTACATTGATGATGAGAATCAATTAAGCCATCACTCATTAAAAACTTACTATATCCCAGGGATACTTTCTTATTTTTTATCCTAGGCACTGAGGATACAGATACAAAGAATATCGTGGTCCCTGTTCTTCAGAAGTTTACATTCATACAGTGGAATCAAATATATGAATTGACAGAGAAAAACGTTATGAAAGGAGGCTAGTAACAGGTGGTATTAGGGAAGGATTAGCATAGACTATATGAAGAAGGTGATGCTTTAGCTGATTCTTAAAAGGAAGAGAAATATTCTATGGGATGACTAGTAAGAACCTTCCAGACATGGGCACCAGTCAGTGCAAAGACAAGAAGATGAGAAATAGGGTGCTGTGTATGAAGTACAGAGAGACCAGTTTGGCTGGATCACATGGGGCAGGAAGAGTGTTAATATTGAGGATGCTGGAAAGATGGGTGAAACCAGGTCATGAAGGACTATAAGAACTGAACACTGAAATGTCTATTTTGATTAGATTATCAATAGGGAGTCACTGAAACTTATTTAGTAGATGAATGACATGATCAACCATAAGAAAAAAAAATTCTCAGCAGTGTGCTGGATGCAGTAAAGTTGAGGACAGACAAAGCAGGCTGACCATACGTGAGACCTGACTATAAATAAGCAAAGGGACTAGCGTAAACATAATTACCTGTTTTAGGGCTACATTTGTGGCTGAGAATAGAGAAAAAGGGAACTTCTTTGAAGATTTTGACAAGGTCCTCCAAAACTAAGGTGACATACCCTTTAATAAGTCTGTATCTTCACTTTGAAAGTGAAAATGGAGAGAGGAAGCAGGTAGCAAAGGGTGATTCAATCTTAGGAAACAAACAAAATCCATGATTTCATTCATACATTTCATTATCTGTTCAGATCTCAACCCATCCATAATTTATTTCTATTTTTTTAAACCCTTAAATTCTGGAGGCAGTTAGATGGTTTAGTGGATTAAAAGTCAGTGCTAGAGATAGGGAGTCCTGGGTTCCAATTTGGTCTCAGACACTTTCTATTTGTGTGACCCTAGGCAAGTCAATTAACCCCCATTTCCTAGCTCATACTATTCTTCTGCTTTGGAACCAATACTAACTATTGATTCTAATACAGAAAGTAAGGGTTAAAAACAACAGCACTTAATTTCTGTCTAGAAAAGATATAAGTATCGATTCAAATGTAGAAGAGCAGTAAGGACTAGACAACTAGGATTAAGTGACTTGCCCAGGGTCATACTGCTATCATCCAAAATTTCTTATCCCATGTCCTTACTGTCTGTGTAATTTGAATTTTGAACCAGGAATATGAGATGGCAGGAATTTAATCAAGGGATCTTTTGTTTGAATTATTTTTCTTTGTTTTTTTTTGGGGGGGGCAATTTACTTAGGAGAGGAGGAAGGATTTTCTTCCTTTCTTGTGGTCTCTGAGAACAGAATTTCTATTAAACTTTGTAAAGGATTCACAACTAGTAATATTAAATATGAAAAGGCCTTGCATTTGCATCCATTATCCCTACATGCTCATCTCCTCAAGGCTCTGGTGGGCTTTCCCAATAAGCCTTCATCTCTTCCATCTGTCTTGATGGAAAAGTTATCTTCTTGATAGAAGAAGACATGTTATGACTTCTCTTTTCCATCTGTTTCATTTTGATTGCAGACACAGGGCCATGAGCTTCTCAAAGACAATCTGTCCAAAAGAGGACATCCTATCATCCCTCGTCAAATTAATGCCTCTTCCAAAAATCAATTTCTTTTGAAAGAATCACCATCCATTTCTCTAATTTCTAGCCATCATTCATTCTGGATTCCTCTTTGTTTCTCCAGTAAATCTTGTTACCAAATTAGTTGCCAAATGCTAATAATTCTGCTTTTTTAATATCATAAGTTCTCTTCCAATCTCCCTTTTTCCTTCCTCAACTCTCTTTTTTTGTTCCCTCTTTCTGTTTCTTTTTCTTTCCCTCTTTGCCACCACTTCTCTGTTTCTGTCTCCCTCTATCTTAGTGTCTCTGTTTTTTTCCTTCTTTTCCTCTTCCCACCTCCCTTATGATACCTAGAATGATTTATGCCGATGCTCTTTTAAAGTAATCAATTCAAGTCACCAGATTCATTAAGTATCTACAATGTGTAAAACATTTGGAACATAAAGATAGCTGTGTTGTAAACCTTGCTCTCACAAAACTTATAGTCTAATGGTGAGAAAAGACCCCACATAATCAGCAATGAATGTTGTTTCTGCAGGAAATATGATAAATGCCTTTTCTAAATATTAGTGGGGAAGGGATGGCACAGCATACCTTAGAGATACTAAAGGTGGCTGTTGTTTACAGATGAGGTCTTGTATCAGATGGCTTTGCTTTTTAAAAAATTTTCCTTATTTTTTCTTAGAAGGGAGGACTCTTTGGGTTTGGTAGGGTCCTATAGGGAAGGTGTCTATGGTTTAAAACAAATAAGAATTTATTTTTAAAATGTAACTCAAATAATCCAAGGAACCTCTAATAGGTTTGCAGGGTTTCTCCCCTCCTATACTACAGGGTGTGAACCTTGTGATTATAGTCGAGTACCTCTAGTAATTTTATCTAATAGAGGGAGCAAATTCACGAAATCCCAGTAGCTCTCCCTGGACACCGCACCACCACCACCACCACCACCACAACAACAACAACACTGTTGACAATGATCATGTCAATAATACCACCTGCTCTTTTCCAGACACTTTACAAATATTATCTCATTTAAACCTTACAACAATTCTGGGGAGTGAGTGCTATTATTAATCCCCATTTTACAGAGGAAGAAATAATGACGTGACTTCTCCTGGGTTGTTTGTTCATCCTTCCTTTCAAAGATGACCATTGATATAACACATTCATGTCTTGATTTTCTTATGATTTGAATTTAAGAGAGTCAGAATTGAAGAAAGTCATCAGCCTCTCTTTCTGAGACATTGAAATCTAGTGGCAAGACAAAAGTTAGCACAACTGGCAATGGTCCAGAATGCAATGCATAGCCTTAGTGTCTTCGATGTTTGGCCAAATTTAAGCATTCCACAGTGCCTGCTTCCACTACCTTCAGAACAAATTGTTTTCATCTGCCCATTCCACCAGGAGAAGTCTTCACATGTTTGACATAGACATCTGTCCCAATTCATTTTATTAACCCATCTTCTGAGATAGTTTTACCAGATGTGAACATTGTAAAAACAATTCTTAAAAGGCCCTAGCAAGCCCTCACACCAGAGGTGCTAACTAATCCTCCACAAACACCTCATACCTGCCAGGTTACATAGCTATTACATAGGTTGCTCACAGTTTCACAGATACAAATAAGTGTCTTGGGCTGAATTTGACCTCGGGTCTCCCTAACTCCAGGTCCAGTGCTCTATCCACCATACCATGTAGATGCCTTGAAAAAGAAAAGATACACGCACCTCTGAGACTTGGAAGAGTAAGTCATGAGTTGAGATAAAAAGTCGTGACCAAATACTATGAAAACTTTAAAGAAACAGAGATCTTCCAGTGATGATACCATCTGAACTGTACTTTGAAGAGAGAAAGTCATGATTCTTTAACAGGAAGGGAGGGTGAAGTATGAGCAAAAATTAGGAGACCAGTAACACCAGAAGGTGGGACAAGAAGAGGACACAGAGTTTAGGCAACAATTTGCAGTGGACGGAATGCTAGACTTGTAGTAAGGAAGACACAAGGGCAAATCCAGCCTCAGATACTAACTAGCTCTGTGATTCAGGGCAAATCATTAAATATCTTATAAGCTCAGTTTCTTCATCTGTAAAATGAAGATAATAATAACAGGTGCCAAACAGGGTAGCTCTGAGTATCAAATGAGATCAAAATATGTAAATTTTTTAAACTAAAAAATACAAAGTGCTATTATTATCAGCAGTAGTTGTACTGATAACATACAGAAAATCACATAAAATAAATTAAAATCAGAAAGACAAGAATCAGTTGTCATATTCAGATCCTAGGATATTATTGTATACAAATAGAAAAAAAAGCCACTGTCTTGTGAAAATGTTTGCTCTATGAATTAAATAAAAAGTTAAGAGAATATTTGGGTCTGAGGCAGATGATCAGTGAGGCAATCTCTTTCAACTTCTTTGGTCATCCAGGAATCAGATATTTTTTCTTGTTCGTTTGTTTTTCAGGCCTGTTCAACATTTTGTGACTCAATTTGGGGATTTCTTGGGAAAGGTAGCCGAGTGGTTTTCCATTTCCTTCTTCAGCTCATTTGGACAGATGAGGAAACTGAGGCAAATAGGTTTAAATTAGATTCTTAAACTCTTTTTCAAACATTGGTTGTACTTAATGATAAATTCTGCCCAGGGCAGCTCTTCTGTCTTGACTCCCATATGGTTAATTTGCAATGCTCCCCTTCCCAATCCTTCAATCCTGCCACCGCCTCCAGCTGTGAAAGGAAATACATATGGCCTGACAGATCATTGGAAAAGTTGTAGTTGGAGATGCTCTCTTTTTTCTTAAAGATGTTACTCCCTCCTTCATATGCTTATTAATAAGTTATATAGATAGTTTGATCCCTACTCACAGGAATTTTACTATATAACTTAAGAGCTCAGGTAAAAAAATGATAGTGATAATATGATGACTATACCAATAATAGTAGCTAACATTTATGTAGACCTTACTATGCTAAAGCTTTATAATTTATCATATTATTTTATCTTTACAACAACCCTGGGAAGTCAGTACTATAATTATCCTAATTTTAATAGATAATCTGAAACTGAAAGGGGTTAAATAACTTGCCCAAGGCCACATAGCTAATAAGTTATTGGAGATGGGATTTGAATTTGGGTCTTTCTGACTCCAGACCTCAAACTCTCTCCTCTACACCAAAAAAGATCAAGAACCAGAAAATATTCAAAAATGAATGTTGTAAAATTATAGAGAAAAAAGGGGGAGGGAATTCATTAGGCCTTAAAAATAAAAAAAGGGGAATAATAAGGGAGGGAGGAGAAAGGTAAGTTAATCAAGGGAGGGGACAAGAGTTACTGGCATAAAGCAAACCACTGTTTTAAAAAGAAACAGTGTAAGAAGAAGGAGTAGAACTAGGAGAGGATACCAAAATGTCAGCGAATACACAACTGATAATTATAACTCTGAATGTGAATGGGATGAACTTGCCCATAAAAAGGAAGCAAATAGCAGAATGGATTAGAAAACAAAATCCTCCCATATGTTGTCTACAAGAAACACATATGAGGTGGGTGGACATACACAGGCTTAAGGTAAAGGGCTTGAGCAAAATCCTTTGAGCCTCAAATAAGAAAAAGAAGGTAGGAGTGGCAATTATGATTTCTGACAAAGCCAAAGTAAACATAGATATGAGTAAAAAAAGACAGGGAAGGTCATTACATCCTGATTAAAGGCAGTATAGACAATGAGGAAATAACATTGCTCAATATGTATGCACCAAATGGCATAGCAACCAGATTTGTAAAGGAGAAACTGGCAGATCTCAAGAAGGAAATACATAGTAAAACCATACTAGTGGGAGATCTAAATATCCCTCTTTCAGATCTAGATAATTCAAACCAAAAAATAAATAAGAAAGAGGTAAGAGAGATGAATGAAGTCCTAGAAAAATTAAATTTAGATATGTGGAGAAAAATGAATAGAAACAGAAAGGAATACACCTTCTTTTCAGCTGCACATGGTACATTAACAAAGATTGACCATATAATAGGGCATAGAAACATTGCAAACAAATGCAAAAGAGCAGAAATAATAAATGTAACCTACTCAGATCATATTGTAATAAAAATAATAATTAGTAAGGACACCTGGACAGGCAAATCAAAAACCAATTGGATTGATCCAGCCATACCACTGTTGGGTTTATACTCCAAAGAGAGCACAGATAAACAGACTTGTATGAAAATATTTATAGCTGCGCTTTTTGTGGTAGCAAAAAACTGGAAAAGGAGGGTATGTCCTACAATTGGGGAATGGCTGAACAAATTGTGGTATATGCTGGTGATGGATTACTATTGTGCTCAAAGGAATAATAAACTGGAGGAATTCCATGTGAACTGGAAAGACCTCCAGGAATTAATGCAAAGCAAAAGGAGCAGAGCTAGAAGACCAATTACACAGAGACCAACACACTGTGGTAAAATAGAATGTAATGGACTTCTGTACTAGCAGCAATGCAATGACCCAGGACAATTCTGAAGGACTTATGGAAAAGAACTCTACTAACATTCAGAGGAAGAACTACAGGAGTGGAAACAGAAGAAAAACAACTGCTTGAACACATAGGTTGAGGCGGACATGATTAGGGATGTAGACTTGAAACTACCACACCAATGCAACTATTAACAATTTGGAAATAGGTCTTGATCAATGACACATGTCAAAACCAGTGGAAATATGCATCAGTCATGAGGGTGGGACGGGAGGTTGGGGGGTGAAGGGGAAAGTAAGAGCATGAATTATCTAACCATGTTAACTTTTCTAAAAATAAATATTAATAAATGTTAAAAAAAACAATTGGAAATTAAATAATATGATTCTCCAAAACCAGCTAGTCAAAGATGAAATCATAGAAACAATTGACAATTTCATTGAAGAGAATGACAATGGTGAGACACCCTACCAAACTCTGTGGGATGCAGCCAAGGCAGTACTCGGGGAAATTTATATCCTTGAGTGCATATATTAACAAATTAGGGAGGGCAGAGATTAATGAATTGGGCATGCAACTTAAAAAAATAGAAAGAGAGCAAATTAAAAATCCCCAGATGAAAACTAAATCAGGAATACTAAAAATCAAGGGAGAAATGAATAAAATCAAAAGTAAAAGAACTATTGAATTAATAAATAAGACTAGAAACTCGTATTTTGAAAAAACAGATAAAATAAACAAAGTACTGGTCAATCTAATAAAAAAGGAAAGAAGAAAACCAAATTGACAGTATCAAAGATGAAAAGGGAGACCTCACCTATAATGAATGGAAATTAAGGCAATCACTAAAAATTATTTTGCCCAATTATATGGCAATAAATATAGCTATCTAGGTGATATGGATGAATATTTACAAAAATATAAATTGCCTACATTAACAGCAGAAGAAATAGAACACCTAAATAATCCCATATCAGAAATAGAAATTGAACAAGCCATCAAAGAACTCCCTAAGAAAAAATCACCAGGACCTGATGCATTTACAAGTGAATTCTATCAGACATTCAAAGAGCAACTAATCCCAATACTTTACAAATTATTTGATATGACAAGCAAAGAAGGAGTCCTACCAAATTCCTTTTATGACACAAATATGGTACTGATTCCAAAGCCAGGTAGATCAAAAACAGAGAAAGAAAACTGCAGACCAATCTCCCTAATGAACATAGATGCAAAAATCTTAAATAGAATACTAGCAAAGAGACTCCAGCAAGTGATCAAGAGGATCATCTACCATGATCAGGTGGGATTTATACCTGGAATGCAAGGATGGTTCAACATTAGGAAAACCATCCACATAATTGACCATATCAACAGTCTAACAAACAAAAATCACATGATTATCTCAATAGATGCTGAAAAAGCCTTTGACAAAATACAGCATCCATTCCTATAGAAAACACTGAAAAGTATAGGAATAGAAGGACCTTTCCTAAAAATAATAAACAGTATATACCTAAAACCATCAACAAACATCATATGCAATGGGGATAAATTAGAAGCCTTCCCAATAAGATCAGGAGTAAAACAAGGATGCCCATTATCACCTCTATTATTAAACATAGTACTAGAAACACTAGCAGTTGCAATTAGAGAAGAAAAAGAAATTGAAGGTATCAAAATAGGCAAGGAGGAGACTAAGTTATCACTCTTTGCAGATGATATGATGGTCTACTTAAAAAATCCTAGAGAATCAACTAAGAAGCTTGTAGAAATAATCAACAACTTTAGCAAAGTTGCAGGATACAAAATAAATGCACATAAATCATCAGCATTTCTATACATTTCCAACACACTAGAGCAGCAAGAAGTAGAAAGAGAAACACCATTTAAAATCACCCTAGACAATATAAAATACTTAGGAATCTATCTACCAAAACAAACACAGGAATTATACGAAAACAACTACAAAACACTTTCCAAACAATTAAAACTAGATCCAAACAATTGGAAAAACATTGATTGCTCATGGGTGGGATGAGCTAACATAATAAAAATGGCCATTCTACCCAAATTAATTTACCTATTTAGCGCCATACCTATCAAACTACCAAAAAACTGTTTTTACTGATTTAGGAAAAACTATAAAAAAGTTCATCTGGAATAACAAAAGATCAAGAATATCAAGGGAAATAATGAAAAAATGTGAAGGAAGGGGGCCTAGCAGTACCAGATATTAAACTGTACTATAAAGCAGCGGTCCTCAAAACGGTATTGTACTGGCTAAGAGATAGAAGGGAGGATCAGTGCAATAGACTTGGGGTAAGTGACATCAGCAAGACAGTGTATGATAAACCCAAAGAGCCCACCTTTTTTGACAAAAATCCACTATTTGACAATAACTGTTGGGAAATTTGGAAAACAATATGGGAGAGATTAGATTTAGATCAACATGTCACACCCTACACCAAGATAAATTCAGAATGGGTGAATGACTTGAATATAAAGAGGGAAACTATAAATAAGTTAAGTGAACATAGAATAGTTTACTTGTCAGATCTCTGGGAAAGGAAAGATTTTAAAACCAAGCAAGAGTTAGAGAAAATTACAAAATGTAAATTAAATGGTTTTGATTATATCAAGCTAAAAAGCTTTTGTACAAACCAAAACAATGTAGCCAAAATCATAAGGGAAACAACAAATTGGGGAAAAAATCTTTATAACAAAAAACTCTGACAGGGGTCTAATTACTCAAATATACAAGGAGTTAAAGCAATTGTATAAAAAATCAAGCCATTCCCCAATTGATAAATGGGCAAGAGACATGAATAGGCAATTTTCAGATAAAGAAATCAAAGGTACAATAAGCACATGAGAAAGTGTTCTAAATCTCTAATAATTAGAGAAATGCAAATCAAAACAACTCTGAGGTATCACCTCACACCTAGCAGATTGGCTAAAATGAAAGAAGGGGAGAGTAATCAATGCTGGAGGGGATGTGGCAAAACTGGTACATTAATGCATTGCTGGTGGAGTTGTGAACTGATCCAACCATTCTGGCTGGCAATTTGGAATCATGCTCAAAGGGCTATAAAAGAATGCCTGCCCTTTGATCCAGCCATACCATTGTTGGGTTTGTACCCCAAAGAGATCATAGATAAACAGACTCATACAAAAATATTCGTAGCTGTGCTTTTTGTGGTGGCAAAAAACTGGAAAAGGAGGGTATGTCCTACAATTGGGGAATGGCTGAATAAATTGTGGTATATGCTGGTGATGGATTACTATTGTGCTCAAAGGAATAATAAACTGGAGGAATTCCATGTGAACTGGAAAGAGCTCCAGGAATTGATGCAAAGCGAAAGGAGCAGAGCCAGAAGACCAATTATACAGAGACCAACACACTGTGGTAAAATAGAATGTAATGGACTTCTGTACTAGCAGCAATGCAATGACCCAGGACAATTCTGAAGGACTTGTGGTAAAGAACGCTACCCACATTCAGAGGAAGAACTACAGGAGTGGAAACAGGAGAAAAACAACTGCTCGAATGTATGGGTTGAGGCAGACATGATTGGGGATGTAGACTTGAAACTACCACACCAATGCAACTATTAACAATTTGGAAATAGGTCTTGATCAATGACACATGTCAAAACCAGTGGAAATGCGCACCATCCATGGTGGGGAAATGTGGGGGGGGGTGAAGGGGAATGTAAGAGCATGAATTATTATTATTATTAGTATTAACTTAAAAAATAAATATTAATAAATGTTTAAAAAAATTACAGAAGAAGCGTGAGAAGGCTCCTCTCCCTTTATTCCTTTGCAGGAGGACCACAGGTTTAGACATTGCATAATTTACTCTATTTTGTATAATTTAACGTTATATAAATAAATAAATGAATAAAATTTAGCTTAATTTTATATATTATAACTATATTAAATAGTTAATTTACTATATATTAATCAACTTCACTGCTATTTTTTCTCTCGCCTTTGTTTTTCATATTTTTCTTTAAAAAATGTTTTAGTTAACATGGGATGGCTTTGGGGATAGGGATATTGGAAGAAATGTAGGCAATATAAAATTTTACCAAACAACAAGAACAAAAAAAAACTATCTCTCTATTTCTTTTCTTCCCTGCTGCTTCATTCTCATCCACTGAAGTAATTAATGTGTTGCTACTTGTGTTAATAACATTCATGCATATGGTGATTTTGCCAATAACTAGGGTGGGCTGACCGCAGCTTTGCTTCTGGGTGCTGGAATTTAAAGGACATTGACAGCACTTGCAGTCATTTAGCAACTAGAAACAACTAAATTTAGCACCTCATTAGCAACAATAATTAGTGACACTAGGAAGCTACTTAGATAGCAGATGGTTTCTTCCCAAGGCAGCCAAACCCCAGGTGAGCTTCCTTTATTCTGCCCTGAGAGGTATCTTCCCCAGCAGTTGTCAGAGGTGTCCTGGGATGTGTTTCCAACACCTGGCCCCCAGAAGCTTCCCATTTCAGTGAGATCTTCCCCAATTCTTCCTATCTTCCTCATTCTTATCTCTTGATGCAGCAAGAATACATACCACCAGGTATGCCTGCTTCTATGGGCTTCCCCACTAAAAAATATAATTCTTTCTTAATTAGAGGCTTGGTAAGTGTTAAGCTAGCATTGACAGATAGACATTGAATCTGTCATAACCAGTTAATTTTGTAAAGAAGGAATCTGAGACCCAGAGAAGGAGCTGATGCAATTAGAACTAGAACTGAGTGTCTCTTGATTCCCAGCCCATCATTCTTTCTCCCTGTGTCTCTGCTGCAGGGCAACAATGAATAGCTTCCTCAAAACAAAGGACAATCCAAAATGAATTTATGTTAAGCCCTGCTGTAGATTTTATCCATTTTCCTGCTACCTTCTCTTTACTTAGATGCATATAGAGTAGTACAGAGATCAGGTGATGTGGTAGGTAGAAAAGTAGTCTGCTAGTTAGAAAGAAAAAGGTTCAGATTTTACCTCTGACTTACAGTTACTAGTCATCTTGCCTTGGATAAGGCACTTAACTTCACATTGGCCCAGAAAACGCTATAAGAATTTGTATAAAACTAGTTTATATATAAATTGCAGAGAAGGTGCTTCTCTGCATTGGTAGAGAGGGTGCTTTTGGGGGAGCTATCCATACCAGTGTAATCATAGTCCAATTAAAAAAAAAACCCTCAACAAATGAAAACTTTCTACTTCCATGAATCCTGAATAAATAACAAAGAGAAGCCATAGAAGATCTTCTTACTCTTCACTTTTCCTCACACTTAATAACCAAAGAATTTCCAAGTTTTGTTAAGTTTTGTCATTTCTCTCTTTCAAAACATCTCTTGTATCTGTTCTTTGCTCATCTACCAAAACTGTTGCAACTCAATCTCATCTAATGTCTGCTAGATGATTGTAAAAGTCTCTAAATTGATTTGGTTATTTCTAGCCTTCTGCTTCTCGATTTCATGAAAATCTTCTCTTTTCCCAATATCAGAGAGGAGGGAATAGGAGAGTGGAGTATACTTCATACAGCTATGAAAAAAAAATTTTCTAAGGTGCATGTCTCTCCTTTACTGCTTCCTTCAAGTCTCAGCAAAAGTCCCATGTTCTATAAGAAGCCTTCCCAGACCTCCTTAATGCTAATGCCTTCCCTCTGAAATTGTCTACAAAATATGCTAAATATATCATATTAATATATAGAAGTTTTCATTTGTCTTCCCCACAGTTGTTTCTCAAGTTGTAATTCTCCAAGTTGTAAGCTTCTTTTTTTTTTTAAACCCTTAAATTCTGGGTATTGGCTCCTAGGTGGAAGAGTGGGAAGGGTGGGCAATGGGGGTCAAGTGACTTGCCCAGGGTCACACAGCTGGGAAGTGTCTGAGGCCTCATTTGAACCTAGGACCTCCTGTCTCTAGAGTTGGCTCTCAATCCACTGAGCTACCCAGCTGCCCCACCCCAAGTTGTAAACTTCTTGAGGGTAAGGACTGGTTTGCTTTCCTTTGTATACACAGCACCTAGCACAGTGACTGACCAATATTAAGTACTTAATAGATCTTTGTCAAGAATCCATCCTGGGGGGCAGCTGGATGGCAGCTGGATGGCTCAATGGATTGAGAACCAGACCTAGAGACAGGAGGTCCTAGGTTCAAATCTGGCCTCAGACACTTCCTACCTGTGTGACCTTGGCATAAGATATTAGGGTTTAAAAATTTTTTAAAAAAGAATCCATCCTGATTTCCCTGAATTATTTCACATCAGTTCATTTATTTTAATTTTCAACTACACTGGCTTTCTTGATTTCCTCTAGAATCAATCTTCTTTCTCTGGCCTCTATGCCTTTCTGGGATATACTATAATTAGCTCTACATTTTAGAACCATCTTTAATTTCTTTCAAAATCCCTTTCAGGAGCTACCTCCTAAGGGAGGCTTTTTGTGATCTACCTGGATCTTCATGCTTTATTCCTGATCACATCATTCTGTATTTGCTTCTTTTAAAAAATGTTGCCATTCTTCAGAAGAATTCAAATTCCTTGAGAAAAGGTCTTATTTTTCCTTTTATTTTTCTGGCCCAGTGCCTAATATCTATATGAAGACAATTCTGTAGGGTTGAATTTTCCTGAAAATTTCCTCTGTTTCATCCTTAGATTTTCATACATTCATAACTGATGAATCATTTTAGAGGAATCTTTAATGGTATCCCACCCCAAAAAATTAATATATCTACATTTTAAGCTTTTTAATTTTTGGAGTACTTTATTAAAAATGAACCTCCCCAAAAAGGCTGAGGCTGGTGGATCATTTGCACTTAGGAATTGTGAGTACAATAACCGATTGAATGACTACAAAAACTCTAATTCTGAATATGGTGAACCTCCTAGGAGGGAGAGGCCATGACGCTACCTAAGGAAGGATGAATGGTCATGTTAGAAATGGAACAGACCAAATTTCCTATGCTGTTAATAGTGGGGCTTGAGCTTTTCAGTGCCTGTTTTACATCCAACATGATCAAAATAAGGAGACTCAGTCTACCTTTCATTTTAATTTGATTTAATTTAATTTAATTCACTACCTTTAATTTAATAATAGAAACATATTGAGAATACTGAGTAAAGCCAAAGAGAAGAGAATACATTTAATTTGTTAGATCAGGAGTCTCCCTTTGGGTAAAGTTATTTTTCTTTGCTATTTCTATTTATGTGCTTGCTATGCTATGTGGATGTGTCAAGCAAGACATAACAGATGTACAAATTTTAAAAGTTCTCCCCCCACCCCTTTTGGATATTCTGGTCCCATTGAAATTACTTGGTGTCTTAAGGTAATATGATAGAAGCCTATGTACATAGGCAAATGCCAAATATTGTGCTTGGGGAAAGGAACGACCCCTTTCCTTCCTCCTTCCCCCATTAAGAAGAGACTTGGTTTGTTTTTCAAACCATCTCAGTCATTTTATTCCTTTCTGCACACTCCAGTTAAAATCAATGATAAATATCTCCTGCAATGTAAAATTACTTTTAGAGAACAGAAGATTAAGCAGGATGAAATCAGTGAGGATAGAGGTTTGGTTGTTAGAAAATAATCTTTTCAAATATTCACCCTCTCCCATAGAAGCTATTTATTGTCACAATATGTTTTCCTATTTAGCCAGTAAGAGAAATTTGGATGGCCCGATTCTACTGTTTCTATTCAATTATAATCTTAAGACTTGATGCTTTGATGGGATAGAAGCTTAGTTACAAATTGCAGATAATACAAAACCAGGCGTAAGATATAAGATATATAAAACAGAGAACATCTTTTGGTATGGTGATATCTGGTTAAAATAATTTCATAAGCATACTTAGAAATCTTTTTAAAATAGTTATGAATCTTATTTAACTGTTTTAACTCCACATTTCTTACCTGGCCACTTTAATCTCATTTCTCAATAAAATTATAGATGGGATATATAAAGGCATGTGGATAGTTTTATTTTTATTTTTTTACTTTTTTATTTATGTTATCTTTTTCCTTTGAATTGAAGCAGAGTGAATGGATTATCCATACATAAGTATCAACCAGGTCTTAGTATTCATACAATTTGAAATAGTGATTTTGTTTTGTCTATCTTTCAAACATTATTATGGGCTGCTAAAATATCCTAAAATATGACCTTATTTTCTGTAGTTTCTCTAGAAACCATTCATGCCAATCTTGTTAAGCTGTGAAGATATTCTTTCTTAAATTGATAAATGTAGTCTCTCTAATAAAGAAGGTGACAGAGCTGACTATATTTAATTTATCATTGACAATTCACTGATATTTAGCTTAATCATTTTTTTAAAACATGGAAATATATTTTGTTTTGTTTTTATTTTTCCCCCATAGTCTTTAGATGTAATTTGTCATTGGATTTTAGCATCAAAGACCTGGAAGGGACTTTAGAGTCAGGAGGACATCTAGCCAATGTAAAACAAAAATATTAATAAAAAGGAGAAAATTGAGTTCAAATTCCATTGCAGATAGTTGCTATCTGGGGGACCGTGGATAACCCATCTAGTTATACCTCAATTTTCTCTTCTATAAGATGATTGAACTTGATCATCTCTGAGGTAAATGATTCTATTAAAGAATCATCCAAATGATCCTCTAATAAAGTCAATGATTTGGAAGTGCTTTTACCAGAGTATTTGCCTATAAGATGGACAAACTTCAAAGATTTCCTTAAACTGATGTGGCCTGTATCTTCTCTTTGTTGAATTGTTGGTTCTGCCTGAGAAGAAGACAAGAAGTTAATCAGAGAGGAAAAAGAAAGTGGAATTAACAGAGGGTGAGAAGAAGATGTCTGTAGTACTCTATTCTGGGTCATTGAAGCTGAGAAGAGAAATGGTCAGAAATGTGAAATGGTGAAAAGTGTTGGAATGGAAGATAAGAATCAGTCTACTAGTTTTAAAGGCAAATGTCTTTGATCCTACTTTTCCCTAAACTCAGTGAACAAGACAAAGTCGAGTTGTAATACTCAAATCCAAATTAAAATGATCCATAGGCATCGTATCACAGCTGTGATATAACGTGTTGCAAAGATGGCAGAAGACAGAAATGATAGATATTAGAGTCTGTAAGAAGACATACCCATGCAATGTTGATGAATCTGTGACTTGGTCAACAAATCTGTAATCTCTTAGAAGTATCATAGATTCCACACACACTAAGCTGTGCATATCTCTTGACTCAACAATGTCACCAGTAGGCATAAGCCTCAAAGAGATAAAAAATATACAGAAGGTCAGATATATATGAAAATGTTTAAAGAAGCATAGTGTTTTTTGTAGCATAAAAAGTGGTTGTTCACCAATTAGGGAGTGGTTGATTAAATTGTGGCATATGCATATAAGCAATATTATTTTGCCACGAGAAATGACAAATAAAGAATTAAAGGAAATTTAAAAATATTTATATGCGCCCATGCAGAGCAAAGGAGTAGGATAAAGAGAATAATTTACACAAGGACCACAATAATGTACAGGAAGACAACTTTGAAAGATATAAGAACTCTAAAGAAAGTAGTAACACTGAGAGTTCAGAAAATCAAAAGTTGATGCCTACTTATCTTCTCTCAACAAAGATGGTAACATGCAGGTTTGGGAGGTAGCACCCATTGGCAGACATACATGATGCATTGCTTCTTTTTACTTAATGGTCCTTCTTTGTGAAAAAAATAGAGTTATTGTTCAGGGAAGTCATTGGGAAGTGAGAGTAATTTAAAAAAAAAGACCGTTGATGAGATGTTGGATTATTTCTTAATGGGCAGCAGAAAACCATATGGTGAGTATGAACAGTCAAGAATAGCAGTTGTCCAAGAAGTCTGGGCTCAAGTAGTGGGGTCAAACTCAAATAGCAATAATTGAATTGAAATAGAGAGCTAAGTTAAATCCCTGTGGAAAAGAAAAGTAAAGGTGGCTCTAATTACCTAGCCCTTTTGAAAAATCACAACATCACTTCCTAGTAACTGCTCCCCATCCCTGTCCACTATAGAACAAAATCTAGTTGAAAAAATTTTAAAATCTCCACTCTAGCTACGATATATGCCCCTTCTAAACTTCTGGTTTTATACCTCTTGACTTAAAGAGGGAAGCATGCTTTGACCTTCATTTTTTGAATCAAGGTTGTAAAATTCAAATTCTGGAGCCATCATACACTTTCAACATCTACTTTAATGAAGTTTTCTTTTTTTTTTTTTTGAAACTGGAAAAAAAAAACAACTTTCAAATTCACTATGGTGGATCAAAATCACTTTACTCTTTTCTTTTTCTCCTCCTTAATTTTAAACAATAACCAGGAGAATGCTAAACATGAACTTGGAAGCCTTCAGTAGTGACTCTAAAAATAATGTTATATCACTTTTTCCAACATCTTTCTATTTGTTTCAGTGCCATAAACAAAGAGACATACATGAATTATACCTACTGTGCTCCTATAAATTGAATTCTGCTTGTCTTATTAATTTCTCATGCTGTGGTACCATTTATTATAAAGAACAAACCCCAATGACATTGAACAAATAGGTTTCATATTATACAAAAGAAAAATGAGTATTTTAAGCTCTTTTGAGCTCAACAGCATCTGATTAGAGGTAAATCTAAAGTTGTTGTTTCCCCCCGCCCCAGACTATTCATTTATGATAAAATATTTTGAGGGGGGAAAATTGAGGGATGTTGGTTGTCTTTGCAGGAGCGAAATGGAAAGTTCAGCAATTACCTAGTGGATTCAATCTGGATAATTAGTGACAAAAGACTTATTTTTGGTTCAAAGCAATTTCCCCACTCTGAATCACATTATCTGATTAATTGGCTCATGTCTACACTTTCTCTCGCCTATGCAGACTCAGTCAGCTTTTTATTTGTCATCATTTCAAAAATCACAAGACTAATGAGATATGCTTTTATCCAGAGTTGCTAGTTTCTATGGAAAAAAAAATGTCTAGCAGTCTTAATGAAGGTCAAGAGTAAAGCTACTCTTCTCCTTCCCACCCAAAGCAAATGCTGTGCTATTTTAGATACCAAAGGTATTTGAAAGGGGGAGGATGCTTTAATTATGCTCTGTTAATACATGTTTTTGGCCTTGTGAACATCTAGTTTATTTTTTTCTCCCCCCTGAAACTCAGTTCTATTCTGTTCTGTTTTTAAATTAGATCTTGAACATTTTAAAACTAAAATGAGAAGCACAGTATCGGTCCGAGAAGGACAGGGAGTCGTTCTGCTCTGTGGTCCCCCACCTCACTCTGGAGGTAAGAAGTGGTTTGTTCATGTCCTTCATGTAAACAGAGTTGGAGATGACACAAAGCCTGGGGCCCATCTACAACATCATCTTCACAACTAATTCAGAGTTGTGGGATTACCTGATTCACTATTAACTTGTGTCGATGGGTAATGGTATGGAGAAATGCCTTCCAAAGATTCCCCATCTAGGGGACCTTGTAAATGGCCAGCCTTCCTTCTAAGTGGGACCAGTCTTGGTGCAAGAGGGTTAAAGTATTTTTCCCAGGGCTCCTACTACTTAACAAAGCTTCATGCTTGTACTGTATTTGTCTGTTATTTACTTCAAGGCACTGTTCGATCTTGCCTCCAAGGAGTTATACATGAAAGGAACTGATGTTGTCACCCATTGATTGCTTTCTCAGGCCACATATACACAAGAAAATAATTTTTTTTGAGAAAGGGCGGAGGAGGAAGAGCATTGAGATAGCAGATTTTCTGTGCCGTTTCCATTGATTGGCATATTGCCAGTGGTTTAGAAGCTTTGCAAAATATTTTTCCTGGAATAAATATGTAGACACATCTAAAGAAATGATAGATAAATGCATTTATGAGGAGTGTGTCTTAAATTCTCAATGTGCTTTTTTTGACATGTTTGTTGTTAGAACCCTGTTTTTTCAGGGAGTAAAAGGTATTTATTAATGTACAAATAACTATCCATATGGAAAATAGTTTATGCATTTTAGAAAAGTGGCAGGCAGGTAGAAAGTAGATATGATGCCAGATTGCCAAGAAATTAAGTGAACTGTGACTTGCCCAGGGTCACAGAGATTGGTGGGGGACTTGAACCTAGGTCTTTCTGTTCAAAAGTTTGTGCTCTGTCTATAAGTCTCTCTGTCTGTCTGTCTGTCTCTGTGTTTATCTCTCTCTCTCTTCTTTCTCTCTTTCTCTCTCCCTCCCTTCTCTTTCTCTCCTCTCTCTCCCTTTCTCTCTCTGTCTCTCTTTTTCTGTGCCTGTCTGTCTCTCTTCCATTTTCTCTCCCTTTCTTTTCCCTCTATAACAAAATACATGCATACAGAGTAATTGGTAAAGAAGAGACATTCATAGCTAGGGCAATCAGAAAAGATAAACAGTAGCCCTTGAGGTAAAGAGTAAAGGGAATTGAGGATTCCTGAAGGCAGAAACAAGGAGTGACTACATGGTACCCCGATAGGGAGATCACTTTTGCAAAGGATCAGAGTTGTTATCTGTGAAAAGCAGCAAAGGGACAATTTTGCAGGGCTATATATGTGGAGGGGATTCTAGAAAACTAGATTGAAACCTGGTTGATAAGGGCTTAATATTTAAACTCTAGAAGTAGAGCCACTGGGAGTGATGTGGTCAGGTCCTTGTTTTGCAATTAGTTCTTTAGAAATTACGTTGGAGACAAAGTAGAAAGGAAAAAAGGGTTTGGTGACATGGAATCCTGAACTTGGAGTTAGGAAGATCTGAGTTCAGATTCAGTCTCAGATTGTGTAACTAGCTGTATAACCCTCTAGACAAGTTATATAATATATGCTTCAATTTCTTCATCTGGAAAATGAAAATTATAATCAGTGTGATTATATTTTATATACATATATATGTGCATATATATCACATACACATGCATATGTGTGTGTGATAATAACTTCCAGAGTTTGTATAAAAACCCAATGCAATAATATTTTAAAAGCACTTTTTGAAAAAACCTTAGAGCAACATATAAATGCTAACTGTCATTAATGCTATCTGTTATGTGTCTATGAGCATGTAGTTTCTTCCTAAAATACACACAGACACCACACATCCCAACAGACTATAGCCTTCCTGAGCACATGGACTTTCTTTCATTTTTTGCCTTTGTTTAGACCAGTGCCTGGCCTTAAAAACCAAACAAAACATATAGTAGTTAATTGGTTGAATCAATTCATATCTTTTTATTGGTTTAAATTATGGGGGGAAGAGTTTGAATGTAGTCATAATATCAAATTTTGAGCAAATGATAGCAAACCACAAGAAGCCTTAAACTTTTCCGAACCAATCTTGCAGATGTTGTGTCACGGCACAGTTCCCAGACTCTCCCTTTCCTCCAAGTAGTGTTATACCAATAAAGTACTGGGACTGAACAGGCATTTCTGAGGGTTTTAAAAATTAGATATAATCACCAGGAACAAAGAAGCAGTCGTTTAACTGATTAGGCATGCACACAGTACAGTCCTCATAATAAACGGGCAGAGGGAGGACACTCTAAAGATGAACATTTCCTAATCTCATAAAATTAGAGAACTGTGGTCAATCACCACTATCCTACACAAGGAGGCTCACATTTATCTCTGCCTTTCGTGTTTTTGCACGTTGTTTTGCTTTTTTGGCCTTAAAAGATAGGAAAAGAGGTGAAGATAGAAAATGAGTCTCATTCGGAGTAAAGGAAGAAAAAATATCCCCAAATTGATGAACATTAGCTCGTAAGAGCCTGGAATTTGTACCCTGTCGTGAAGGGGGCTCTTCATAACCCGGTGCTGGTCACACAATAAGTTTCCTTGGGCAGGAGAATGTGTAAACCAGGGAAGATGAGGATTGTCTCAGTGCCAAGTTGTTCAGGACAATTACGAAGGCTACAGGGGCATGTTTGAAAGCTAGAAAAATAACTCTCAGGGTCACAAATACGGAAAATGTTGTAGTTTTCCAGTGGAGTTAGAATCAGCCATATCAATTGGACCCTCGATTCTGTCTTTAAGAAGCTCATCATCAAGGGAGAGAGGAGGATTTAGCCACCTCTGCTGCTGCTTTTTCAAGCTCCACCAGGATTGTCTTGACTCCATTCAGGTTCTGACTTTTGTTCATTCTCAGACTGCCTGCCACGTTCAGCTACTCTTGAACTGAACAAGTCGGATTAAGCATGGAGGTGGCTCACACCACATTCGGGGTGCAGTTGATGTGATCTAGTCATAGAAAATGTGAGCCCTTCTGAAACCACCCACCCTAGACCACCATGTAGCCTTCGATGGCTGCAGAATATAGAGCACAAAATGCCATACAGATACGTGGCAGAAAATGCTGCATTTGAAGTGAGAGGAACTGAGTTCCCATCCCATCCTCCACCCCTACACTCGTCCAGAGAGGGCAGTGGGGAAGGTGCAGCTGGCAAGGTCTGCAAACACAGCAAGAGACATGGAACTGGAGACAGATAGCCCAAGTACCCATGAAAGGAGAAGATTCCGTGAGTCATGAAGGCAAGGAATGGAAATTAGGGTGAGAGGGGAGAAAGGATCTCATTCTTAACTATAGTAATTTCTGAACAGTCTTGGACCAAGATTGTGGATTACCAGTTATTATATCTCTTTTTACAAATATATTTTTATAAAAAATTTAATCTTAAACCTCATTGTACATAACTATGCCCTTCTTAATAGCTTATTTTATTTTTGTAGTTGTTCTGTTTTTTTTTTCTGTTGTGTCTAACTCTTCTTGACTCCATTTGGGGGTTTCTTGGCAAAGATTCTAGAGAGGTTTGCTTTTTCCTTAACCAGCTTGTTTTACACATGAAGAAACTGAGGCAAGGAGGCTTGGGTCATTTTCTTGGCCTCACATACCTAGTTAGTGTCTAGGGTTGATATTGAACTGAATTCAGATCTTCCTGACTCCTGGGTCTGACAGCATCTAGTGTGCCACACAGCTGCCTCTAATAACTGTTTACATGATAGCTCATAATACATTTAGTCCAATCATTATATTTAAATTAATTTATTCCAAAATGTAAATTATCTTTGAGAGGCAACATGACTTAATGGGTGGACATTCTGGTCCCACCATCTGATGTATATTGGCTTTGGAGCCCTGGGCAAGTCCCTTATCCTTCCAAAATTCCAGACAACCCTAAGACTATAAGTTTCAGGAAAAGTTCCGGCCTCCATCAGGAGGACTGCCACCTAGGCACCCCAATATCAGTAAAATTAAAATCTAGTGTCTATCCCCTTGAGCAGTGGTGTCAAATAGAAATGGAACACTGGATCCGCATCCTGATGGGATATATGTTTTATTGAATTTTTATTTATTTTGTTAAGTATTTACCAATTTTATTTTAATCTGGTTGAAGATTGCTTAGGAGTGTTACAGCTATAGGAGACCAGTGGTTGAGTGTTTAATATTTAAAGTATCATGACACATAGTATTCAGTCCAAAAAATCCAGAAGCAACCTAATTGCCCAACAATAGGGGAATGGTTTAATAAATTTAGTCACATCTGTGAATTAGAATACTACAATGTAACCAAGACAGGCATTTATGAGGAATAGTAAGAAAATTTGAATTTATAAAGTTCCCCAAAGCATGTTAAGCTTGGGGTTCAAGCTGCAATCTGGGAATTGGTGATAGGTAGATAGCTTGGCCTTCGGGGCATTTTAGTACACCTGGTTTGGGAGGAAGGTAATGTCAGAGATGCTGGAGAGGCTGAGCAGTGAAGCTAAAGTTGGCTCCAGACGCTTTAGAGAACAGATTTCTCCTCCAAGCCCGGAGCCCAAGGCAGCAGGCAGATAAGAGGGAGAGGGGGCCGCGTGGCATGAGTGATAATAGGAGTCGGGATAAAAGTTTCCATTTCATTCCTCCTCTCACCTTAATCCTTGCCTTTGGCTCTCCCTCACCAGAATTTTCTCTTCTTCTCCTTGAACATCAGTCAATCCCCTGCTTGCCCCTATTTAAAGATAAAATGACATTGACACCTTCCTGGGACACATTCAGGTCTGAGACACTATGGAGAAATAGACATTTTATCTTCTTTCTTTCATTTTTCCAGCTGGGAAGAGACCAGGGTCAAAATTAGAAGTTTGCCATTATATTATTCCTTCTGTGTATGAGGCTAACCTTTGTGGTCTCTTCCATCATTGACAGTGATTAAAATCTACTTTTCTCTCGAATTCCTTAAAGTACCTTTGGCTTCAAAAGAAACTATAATTTGGCATTCTTTAAAATTCAATAGCACACTGTCAGATACGAAACTAATATTTACTGAGCATATTATGGGCACGGAGAGAAATATGAAAAGATCTGAAAAATGGTCCCTGGGATCATGGAGTTTATATATTTTTGCACAGGGCACAGTTCAATGGCCTAATCGGTTAATGATACGGCTACACACAGACAGTTGATTTTGAAATGACTCCTCTGTGGGTAACTAGTAGATTTTTATCTGTAAAAATAGTGTTTCATTTAAAAAAAATATTTTAAAATTCTATTTGGTTCTTATTGCGAGCTACTCCCAACCCTTTACTCAAGGAAAGGATTCATTATGTTAAGTGGAAGCTTCTAAATAAAAAAAAAAGGGTGTGCCCTTTTTCATTCTGAGATTCTGACCTATACAAAGAATTCATTTATTTATTGAACAATTCGTTTATAACTTAATTGATAAGTCCTTCAAAGTTGCATGAATGCATATGACCTGAAGGGACTAGCTCTGTGTCACATAGAGTAAGAGGTAGGATTTGAACTCAAGTTTTCCTGTCCCTGTGCTTGATACTCTGCCCTCTATAGTCAGTAGATTTTGGGGGTTTAAAAGATTATTGCCACCTTTGGGACACTGTTTCTTTCAATCACTTTCTCTGCAATGTGTTTTATTGTCATGATCACCTCCGAGTTATCATAGACTCCAGGAGAAGAGACCCTGAAAGGAACAAGGTGATTAAGAACTCTTTAATTAAAGGCAAGTTCTTGGACTCCAGGTTTATTAGCTGGACATTTAATTCTCAAAACACTGAATCTCCATGTGAATAATTGGAAGTTGATTACATTATTATTCCAGTGGACAAAAAATAAACCACCCCACAAACTACTAATAATTCAAGTGTACAAGGAAATCGATCCAATTATAGTTATTCAACACAAGGATGATAATATTACCTAACATTTATATAATGCCTTATGGTTTTCAGAAAGCTTTCCAGTGTATTACTTGGCTCAATTCTTGCTATAACTTCATTAAATAGACAGGGCAGATGTTATCTGTTCTCTTCAGCAAATGAGTAAATTGAATTTTGTAGCAGTTAAGTGACTTACCCACAGTCACACAACCTGTAACTAATCGAATTGGAACTTGAATTTAAATTTTCTCCTGCTCATTCTAGTGTTCTTTCTACTACAACTCAGCCTACTTTCTATTCTTTTTTTTTTAATTTCTGAAACTTTTATTTAATTAATTAACAGAACATTCTTACATTTCATAGACTTTGCAATTCAAAATTAGTATTGATTTTCTTATTCTCATTGGATTGGCTCATACATGTTAATAACATTTTTATGTAGAGCTTTAAGTTTTGCAAAGTATTTTTTGTTGTTTGTTTATATATCTCTTTTGATACGTGTGTTTAAATGTGTAATGAATGCAAAATATTACTAGTTATACCTTCCTCAACTAATATGGAATTAAGTACTAGAAGCAGGTTGTCATCCATCAATAACTGGGACATTTGACTCAATATAGAGAATAATCCTAGACAATTAAGGTGGTGTTTAATCAGCAAACAGCCATCTTTTCCCAGTGACTTTTCCAGATCTGTGCTGGATGTATATTGTTCCCAAAATGGCAACCCTGCACACTGGCATTCGGTCTATAACAACATTGCTCCTGAGATGTGAAAGGGAAGGTGTGAGTTGCCAAACAGCAGGTAGTGCAGTCTGGGGTGACTTTTTGCTAAAAATTGCCTTCTGAAATGTAGTGTGACAGGGGTGAGAGCTGTTAGCATCATCCACAGATGGGATGGGATTTACACCTCCTGGATCAACAGATTTTTTGCCAAAATGAACAAAAGAAAGTCATCTCAGGTAGATGAGACTATGGGAAAACAAAGTTGGCTACTTAATGATTTATAAATTTTCTGAGGTCTAGAAAAACATTAAATCTTTTTAGGAAGGGAATAACACCAAGCACCTCTGCTAAAGGGGGCAATGGTGATCAAAATTTGCTATAGTCGGGGCAGCTGGGTAGCTCAGTGGATTGAGAGCCAGACCTAGAGACGGGAGGTCCTAGGTTCAAAGCCAGCCTCATATACTTCCCAGCTGTGTGACCCTGGGCAAGTCACTTGACCCCCATTGCCCACCCTTACCACTCTTCCACCCATGAGCCAATACACAGAAGTTAAGGGTTTAAAAAGAAAAAAGAAGAAAAAAATTGCTGCAGTCTACTTGAAAATTTTAGATGAAGATGAATATGGAATTTTAAAGTTGGAATTTCCTTAAAGTCTTCTTTTAGCTCTGCCACAGTGGGGTGGTGGAGGCTGGTGAATTCCTTGAGTTCAGGCATTCTCAGCTAAAGTAGGGCTGAAGATGATTGAGATGGGGAGCACAGTAGAGTGAGCCCCAGAGAGCAGAGAACAATTAAGGTGCCCAAGTTGGGGTGAATTAGGCCAGATCAGAAAAACAGAGTATATTATAGATTTTATAATCAACTGAGCAGCATTGGATTTAGGGCCATGAATGACCACCATACTTGTAGTCTGGGTGACACAGGGAGAGCTTTTGATGTTGGTTAGTCACTTCAGGCATGTCTGACTCTTTATAACATAATTTGTTCTTAGCAAACACACTGAAGTAGTTGGCCGTTTCACTCTCCAACTCATTTTTTTTTCAGATGCAAAAACTGAGGCAAACAGGGTTAAGTGACTTGCCCAGGGTCACGCAAGTAGCAAATATCTAAGGTCCATTTTGAACTCAGGTCTTGATGATCTCAGGCACCACCTCACTGCTCTCATAGGGCGATCTAGTATCCAAAAACTAAACTAAACAAACAAACAACAACAAACAAGGTTCCTTAAGTATCTTATAGAAGTCAGCATCCACTGAATAAAAAAGTCAGTCTCTGTCTGGAAAACCTAAGTTCACTTCTCCCTTCTGATAATGCTAGCTTTGTGACCTTGAATAAGTCATACAACCTTTCAGTGTCCTCTGATTTTCATGGCTTGAAGGAGTCCACTATCTATATGAGAATCACTTAACCCAGACCAAAAATTAAACACCAGTCAAAACCTTGTATTGACATTTATTGTCGGCGTATTATTGAAACAGACTCAAATTTATGTATAGGAGAGGATTAAAGCTATTTTGGAGAAAGGAAAGACAGCAGCACCATCTCCTCCTTCCTCCCCAGTACTTAAAATTTGTCCCCATGGAATCAGCTTTCATATTCAGGTAGTTAGTGACCTAAGAAGATGGATAGGGACTGGACCTGTGATTTCATTGGTATAGAGACTTTTCAGACCAGGAATCTCCTACCAAGGCTAGTCATCAAGTGTTCTCCACCATAGAGTTGTCATGCAGTGGTACCCAAACTTTTTTGGCCTACCGCCCCCTTTCCAGAAAAAAATATTACTTAGCGCCCCTGGAAATTATGAAACTATTTATTGAACTCAGAATAGAATGTAATACGAAAAAGGGTGGCCATCACCGCCTCCCTGGTTCGTTGCAGCACCCACCAGGGGGCGGTGGTGCCCACTTTGGGAATCACTGTTGTAATGGAAGACTGGCCAATGAAAGTTCAGTACTGGGAGGACTAATAATAGCTTTTGTTTGCTAAGGAACTAAGATGATGTTTAGTGAGGCAACTTCTGGAAATCCATGATGTAACATGGCAGAGCCCTTTTGTCCCCTTGAGAGTATAAACACGTGTTCTGTGATTACTTGCCTCCTACAGAGTGGAAAAAAAACACTTTTGTTTGGCTGCTGTTCAAAGACTGGGAATGGATACTAGAGGTCACACTGGAACTTGCTCTCTTTCCTTTCCACTGGCCAGAAGGTGTAGCCTCTTTGAGCTCCAGAGGGAAGGGACAGGAATGTCCAGCTAGTGAGTTACTTGAGTCAATGAGAGGTTAAAGCATTTGTCCAGATTCACACAACTAAGTAAGCATTAGAAGCAGAATTCAAACTCAGGTCTTCCTGTCTTCCAGACCAACTTTCAATCCACTGTGACTCCCATCCCGTTAAGGATTTATTTATTTTTATCATGCCCAACTTTGGTGGTCTGGTGAAGGTGATCAATTCTTCAGAATAATATTTTAATAACATAAAATAATTTTCATAATATCACAGAGGAAACCAATTATATTGAAATTGGGTTATAAAATATAATTCAAAACAAGTTTACAATACCTAGTTCAAGAACCCCTGCAGTCTAGAGGAACATGAATTTATATCTAAGAAATGGCTTGATCTGCTATATGACTTTATCAAAAATCCAGATATATCTTATTATATGTTAAGTTGATTTGTAAAATTCTGAGTTTATAAAATAGATTAGTTGAATGTAAGCTTTTCTCTTTACAAAAGAGTAATTACTACTTGATTTTGACCTTCCTTTAATGAAGTTTCAGAAAGTTGGAGATCTGCATTTATAAAGGAAACTTAACCTTTGTGAGTTCTCAACAGAAATAAAATCACATCTTTAGAACACACCTTCCCCCTCAAAAAAAGTTTTCAACATTGACTACTTAGGTTGGCTAATTTGAATCCTTTGAATCCCAGAGATAGATCCTGAAAACCTAAGTGGCAAACAACAGAATTGAAACTGATTACTTAAAAGACTCAAGCAACAATATATACCTTAAAAGGTTATGGGAGCAAAGTTAATGTCTGATTTAGTGTAAAAGGGAAGAATCAGAGACTTAATATAAAAAGATGAGGAAGAATTAACTGTTAATTACATCATATTTCAGAAAGTAATAGTCTTATTAGGAACATGGTATTTTCCCATTGACTTTTTGTATTAAAAGTGATTGTACTTTTTATACATTGTGCGGGGGGAAATTACCTTCTGTCTGAGAATTGATGCTAGTCAGTTCCAAGGCAGAAGAGCAATAAGGACAAGATAGTTGGTGTTAAGTGACTTGCCCAGGGTCACACAAGTAGGAACTGCCTGAGACATGATTTGATCTTGAGACTTCTTGTCTCCAAAGCCTGGCTCTTAATCTACTGAGACACCTAGTTGTGTCACCATCTTTCCCAGGATCACATGTCTCTAAAAAGCTTCTGAGGGCATATTTGAACTTGGGTAAATTAGTCCTTCTGACTCCAGATTAGGCACTCTATCTACTGTGCCCTGTGTCTATGGCAGTATGAGGGGGACCATGATGTAATCAATGAAGAGAAAGAGTATTAGAGTCAGGAAGATGAGCTTCAAATCTTGCCTCTGCCCCACTATTGCCCCCAAGTAAATCTCTAAAACTGAAGATTACCAATATTCATTGGTAGGAGTTTTTTAACAAAGAAAAACACGATCTAATTATATTTCCACAGCATAAATATCATATATTAAAACAGATAATTCTCATGATTAAAGGGATTTAGTAGGGTATAAAATCTAGGGGAATGTAGACCTCTTAAGGTTAGTAAAGATTTCATTTTTTTTTCTTTATATCCCCAGAAAGTAGTATATTGCCTGGTATATAGCAGAATTTAATAAATGCTTGCTGAAAAGAATTGCATAAAACAATCAACAAACATCTATTAATCACCTACTATAAGGTAGACATTCCGCTAGAAACTAGAAATACAAAGACAAAAAAGAAATAGTGTCTGCTCTCAAGAAGCTTTCAATATTGATCCAAACTATGGTCACAGAAACAAAATACTATCATTACCCAGGTGGCAGACCCATTCTGAGATTTTAAACTGCCGCTGCTCTAGGATTCTTTGAGAAAAAATCTTTTTCCGTGGAAAACCATTGAGATGGCATTGTGCAGTAGAAAACTCTCCAGAATCAGAGGAATCAAAATTTCTTCTCGGTTATTCACTACTTATTCAACCTTGGCCTTCTTGGCCTCAGTTTCCTTACCTGTAGAACGAGGGATTTAAACTAAATGAATTCTAAGGTGGCTCCAAATTCTAATTTTTATCCTCTGATCTTTCCATTAATTAATATAAGAAAACAAAGAACTTTTCATTCCTTTATTTTAGCCAAAGTAAAAAAATATGGTTTTCATTTAAGTTGAAACATTCCATTTAGGTTTCATTTAAAAATAATCCTTTGAAATTTCCTATCTGTGGCAGAGGATTTCAACTGTCACACATAGCTTCATATTGCTGCATCTTCTCAAGTGTTCAAGTCTTCCTTTAACTACGGGCATGAATGCCACCAGGACTAGAACAGGCTTAATGTTTTTTGGGGATGGAGAAATATTTCCTCTTCATACATCTTACAGGTTAATAATAATATTAGTATCTGACATGTAGGGCTTTAAGCCTTAAATAAACCAAGTTTAAGGCATCTCTTTATTAGTAGAGAAGTCTTAAAGGAGTTCCCAGATTATGTGATCTATCATGGTGCTGACTCAGAAGTAGTATTTGAATCTTGGTCTTTCCAAGTCAAAGTCCAGCATTCCATCCTTGTATATATCAAGCACCCAATTCTTTTTCTTTTGACTTGATATACTTTATTTTATGCCTTGATTCTCTGAATCTGATCAAATGTAGAGAGCTCTGGATTGGGAGTTTAGCAACTTAATTCAAATCCTGATATCTATTTGCTACTCTTCTTGGGAAAATCACTTAATACTTGGGCTTCAATTTCTTCTAGAATAAGAAAAGAGACATCAAAAGCACAGTCCACAAACAATGAAACTTAAACAAGATTAAAATTTAATTGAAAAATGTTTTTAAAATAAGATTAATTTGTGGTTTTTTAAGTCAAAATGAAGTTCACAAGAATCTGCTTCTATTTGAATTTGGCATCACTAGATGAGAAGACCTCTAATGTCCCTTCTATTTCCAAATCTGTGATCCTAAGGTCTTCCTTACTTTGTTTAGCAGACTGAAAGAACTTACTTCAATAGTTCTCAGTGTACTTAGTTTTATAAATGAGAAAATTCTTGGTTTAGAAGTCATGGGATGATTAAAGCTGGACTCAACCAGCTTTCATCAATCCGAATCAGTCAATCAGTTGGCCTATCATCTGCTCCAACCCCCTCCATCATATAAGAGAGGAAACTGAGACCCAGAGACTTAGTGATTTACTCAAGATCATGCAGCAAGCTAATAAAGGAATCAGAATTAGAAATCTAGTCTCCTGACCTAATAATCCAAGAACTCTATAGGACATCCAGGAATTAATAAACAATTATATTTAATCACCTTCCACAGGGCACCTAGCAGAAAAATAAGTACATGACTAAATTTTTGTAGGTATATAGTCACACAGAAGCAGAAAGCAGCAAAAAATGTTTCTATTTTCCTCTACCTCTTAGAAACCTTTTCATCCTTCAAGGCCTAGCTCAGGCACTGTCTCTTGGGGGAAACCTGTTTTGATTCCACTTGTTGTCAGTGTTTTCTCTCTCCCTCTTCAAATTTCCATATATAATTAACCTGTGTAATCAATAAATTCCTGTTGATGGATTTATGTATTATTACCCAATTCTTAACAGAACATAAGCTCCCAGAGGGCAGGGATTATTTTGTGCTTGTCTTTTTCTTTAATCTCCAAGGCCTATCCCAGGATATTGCTAGTATTTGTTCTTTTATTTCCTCTGGATAAACCTTGATCTCCATATGCTTTTGGAATTGTTTCTCTAAGTCTGGGTAATTAATCTGACAGCTATGGAGAGAAAGAATGAAGAATCGTTCTCCTAACCCTATTGTACTCCTGTGTCCCTTTTATAAAACCAGCTTTCTACAATACAAAGTAATATGTTTAAACTTAGAAATGCTGCCAAAAGTTGAAAGGAGTTTGTGAAATATATTTGAGAGGATTTTGACATAAACCTAATTCTAGACTATTTAAACCAAAGTGTCACAGTGACTGCTCAAACCCTCATACTCTGGTGATGAGAAATGAATGATGAAATGAATGAGAACAAGAAAGTCTCGAAGATTTTAAGTAAAGGCCAAATTAATGAAGTATCCTAATCATATAAACTTCTAAATTATGTACTTTAATTGAATTAAATTGTATGAAATATCAAACTAGGCCAGGAAATGCTACAATTAAGTAGTACTTAGTACTTTTCCCCCAGTTAGGGACAAGGAATGAGACCCAAGTCATGAGCCAAATGCCATGTCTCATAGTGGCAACTCGGGTCTCACAATGGGTAATATTTTGGGTCCAAGACTGGACATATTGAAACAAGGTTTGTCAAGGGTCAGAAGCTAAGGATAGAGGAGAATCTGTCCCAGTTATTCAACAGAATGAAAGGCATTCCAGAGGCAAAGGGCTATGATTATACAAGTAGCAAAGCTTTTGAAATCAGAAAAAGAAGGACCTAAGGGTAGAAATAGAAAACAGCCAAGACAGAAATGGATACAGGACATTTCAAAGAGAGAATTCAAGCTTATCTGAAGAATTTGTTATATAACCACTGAAGTTAACTTTGCAACCTTGCTAGCTTCTAATCTGGGGAGCCCAGACTAGTTTTGCCAATTTAAAATCTCTAATGAGAGATTGCTGTGGGAGATTCCAGTTTACCTTTTCATCCTCTTGAATGTATTGAAATTTTGGCACCCTCTTGTTTTGGTGGGTAGCTTAATCCATTTTTTTCTCTAAATGACATTTTATTTTACATCTTTTCAGTGAAATCCTCTTACCTTTCTATTCATTGTATATTGAACTTACTTTGTGTAAGACACTCTGCTCATCTATGAGAATATGAAGACAAAAACAAAACTATGCTTGTCTTCCAAGAGTATGTATTCTTATATTCTACCATGAAGGAGCACAGATAAGTGAATACAAAGTAATTTCTTGGAGAGGGGTATAAAGAGAAGTAACTAGTAATGATACTCGTCATTTTCTATCAAATATTTCTTGCTTCTAATTATAATAAAATTTTCCCAGATAGTTCTCTGAAACAAAAATTCCAATTTATGCAGTTTTAATTTATGACCATTTATTATAGGTAGAAAGTTTACATATTGATTTTAAAGGTGATTTTTTCTCTGGGGCTCATGGTGAGACTTCGTGTCACGTTGTTAGAAGATCAGGCTGAGTTGTCATAAAGACCTGAGTTCAAGTCTGATCTCCAGTACATATGACCTGAGTAACTATTAGTACCTCATTTAATATCTCATTGATTCCAGGAAACTTTTTAGACAATAAGTCACAAAAAAAATTCAAGAACTGCATTGGTTCCAGGAAATTTCATCCTCTAGATATTCACAATACTAATAAAATCACTGGTCTAGACAAACAAACACATAAATTTGTGGGCTTTAAGAGATGGGATCAGAAGACTAGGCAGCAAATGACTCATGTAGTCTAATTAAAATAGGAGGGAACTGACTGAACATTAGTGGGGAAGATGATGTAGAAGTAGCTCAAAGATTTCTTTCCCAGTTTCTTTCTACATATCTAGATTTAACATACCTGCAAATCAAATAGTTTTGTTTTTCATTCTCTTTCATTCATTTTTCTTTGTAACAAAAAGTTATTTTTTTTTGGTATTATGAATCCTTTAATTCTTGCTTTTAGTATTTCATTTAAATGCTGGCCTAATTAAGTCATACAATATTTTGGAGAGAAGGATTGGTAATTTCACTGGGATAGGAAATTTCCTATTAGGAAATTCTTTCTTCCAATGCAGATTATAACTATTGTGTACTTTTACATCTTCTCCAATAAAAAATCCAATGAATTGCCCTTACTATCCAGTATGTGTCAGAGGGAGGACTTAGATCAGCGATGGGCAACCTTTTGAGCTAGGTGTGTCAAAATTCGCCAAAAAAACGAGCATAACTCAGGTGATGTGTCACTTCGAGAAAAAAACATAATTTCACAATATTTATAGTTTAAATAACAAAAATGTATAATTATAATGCATATCTGTATTTAATAAACCAAAATAGGTAAATTAATATAGGTAGAATTGTCATCTATAGTGCACAGAGTGTCTACACTACACTAAAGCAAATGTTTCATTCTCGGCACGCGGCCCCATACTTCTCTTTATGTGGCTGCGTGAGGCTGCGTGTCATCGAAAATGACTATGTGTGTCAGTTCTGACACACGTGCCATATGTTTGCCATCACCGACTTAGATCTTTGTCTCTCTGAGTCAAAGTCTCACTCTCAAGATCTACTATAACAGATATTAGATATAATGATTTGTGTCAGTAAATTAAAATATATAAATTTATATAAGCTCAAAATTCTGACTTTCCACCTCGGTTTTTACCTTCCTATGTTGTCTTTCTTTCCTTGCTTCCTTCCCTCCTTGCCTCCTTGTTTCTTTCCTTCCTTCCTTCCTTCCTTCTTTCCTTCCTTCTTTCCTTCCTTCCTTCCTTCCTTCCTTCCTTCCTTCCTTCCTTCCTTCC
>NC_058130.1:40391341-40400765 GCF_016433145.1 Gracilinanus agilis | reverse complement strand
TTCCTTCCTTCTTTCCTTCCTTCTTTCCTTCCTTCCTTCCTTCCTTCCTTCCTTCCTTCCTTCCTTCCTTCCTTCCTTCCTTCCTTCCTTCCTTCCTTCTTTCCTTCCTTCCTTCCTTTTTTGTTTCTCATGGAATAGCTACATGATTTCAGATGGAATGTTTGAGTCTTACCTGTTCTATCTATGCTGAGTGCTTCCTTACATTATTATTGGTGAGGGTTGGGTGTGGGGAAGAGAAGCTTTGAAGACTTAATGTACTTCTAGTATTCTGCAAAATCATTTAATGATGTGTGGATGGCATTACATCTGTTGTGGTGATACTAACAGGCTGGTGTTTTTTCTGCTACAAAGGAGCCTGCATCATCAATCTTCTCTAAACATTGATCTTCAGATAGAAGAGTACATCTCAACCGGTTTGCACTTACCTATATTGTGTGCTCTACTCTTCTTCCAAAACATACTGCATTTTCCAAATTTCTTAAAGAAAATCTGTTCTGTGTACACATGAGATAGAAAATGACATCTGAAGATATGATGTATGTGGACTTAAAGCTATCTCTTTCAATCATTATAACCTTTAAACACCATTAAGGTCTCTCAGGAAGCTCTGACCTTTTCTATGTCTTCGATATTTTTGACAGCTAAGAGAGAAAGTGTAGATCAGGCACCTGCTCCAAACATAAAATGTTAATATTTGGCGGCTAGATAATAATGCCAACCACTTAAAAATATTCATGTGATTTAACTTTTTTCTGTGGGGGAAAGAAAAACAAACTGGACAGCTGGAGAATTTAAATCAATCCTTATTTCTCCCCTGTATCAGTTTGTTTTTCTAAAATCAGTCATTACTCACAGTATGATTTATGATTAAGACTGCATTGAGAAAAGAAAACTGAAATGGTGATTTAAGACTGAGGATTTTGTAGAGGCCCAGTTTCTAACCTGGGAGATGATGTCCTCGAGTTGAGAGAAGACAAGAGGTCAGTCTGACAAGAGGGGGAAAAGGGAATTGAATTCCCTTTAGGAACCAATGTAGGGAATAAAGGAAACTTAATAGCCCTATGAATACAGTACAACTACATATAAAAGGACTGCAACTTCCAAAATCTATGAAAGGGTAGCCTAAGTCTCTCTGTAAGTGCTAGTTGGGGTAATATTGGAAATCTCTATCTCTAAAATGATTTTCTCTGAAATGATGATCTCAGAAGCTCAGTTCAGATAGCAGAGATTCTGGTAGATTTTCAGGAAACATGCTGTAGCAATGGAAGCCAAGTCTAATAGTATGCTTAGGAAAACATGAAAACGGTATTGGTTTATTAGCATTTTACGTGTAGTGAAAATAAGAAAGTGGAAGGCACTGAAGAAATTAAAAGTAATAGCAACAATGATGACAATAATCATAATAATTACACTTGCCAATATTTCCATTTTGAAAAATTTGAAGATCAGCTATTGATATTACCATTATTATTGATGGTGATGATGTCGTCATGTCTGACAGTGACCTCATTTGGGATTTTCTTGGCAAAGATAGTGGAGTAGTTTGCCATTTCCTTCTCTAAATCAGTTGACAGAAGAGGAAACTGAGTCAAACAGGATAAAGTGACTTGCCTAACCACAACTCACAAATGTCCGATTCCAGATTTGAACTCAGGAAGTTGAGTCTTCCTGTCTCCCAAGCCATCACTCTATCTACTATAGCACCTATTTGTCTCCATTATTAGTAAGAATAATAAACTATAATAACACTAATAGTAATATTTCAGTAGCCAATAGAATAGTGAGGAACATATATAATTCATCCTGTTATTATTATTGATTATGTTTTAGTAGAAGACTGGATGATGGGGTTGAGATAATAATTCACCCTTTCATTATTAATATTGATAATAGTAATTTGTAAAAATTGGGTTATCTTATTTCTGGAAGATCCCTTAAAATGATTATTATCATTATAACATAATGAATTACGCGGCATCTCTGTCATCCAGACTGGTACTGATATTATACCAAGGATACTCTCTGTGAGCCCACAGAAGATGAATGTAACTCCTAATTCTTTTATTCAACTACAAAAAGCAATTACTGTATCTACCTATACAAAATTCCAGAGTCTAGAAGAATAATAGCAGGAAAGCAAAGACAGTTCATATACGATACCATTGTATTTAGTATCTATTGTATTTGTGTCTAGCAAAGCCCTCAGCACACAGGAGCTATTTAATAAATGTTTTTTGAATGAATGAATAAGATGAGGAGACTGAAGTTAACACACAAACACCTATATATACATGCATACATGTATACATATGTATATATAAAATCACTCATATATAATGTATATATGCACATATGCATACACACACATACACAAGGATACAGGGTATTCAGGGAAGACTAACACCAGTATCTCTGGTATGAGGACTTCCTGAGCCCTTTTCAGGGCTGCTTTCCTCCTTTCATGTCCACCTGCCAGCTAGCTGTCACCCAGGGCTCCAAGAAGCTGTAGCAGCACATAGGCAACACTCCAGTAAACCATCTCAGAAGGTCAGCTAAAAACAGTTGAGGGTGACCAACAATCCTCAATGAGATAGGTGGATGTCTGTATCTGAGGAAAGTGAAGACTTCCCCTGGAAGAAGGGAAGATAATTATTTTTTCTTGTGGTCATGAAGGCAGTGGGCACAAGAGTTGTGGAGTCCTTAGAGCTTGGTTATACATCAGAGAAGCCATAGCCACCCATTGCATCTGGACCATCACCAATTGTCTTGACTTTTATCCTGCCCACTGGACTTTAATGACTCTGGAAGAAAGAGTAAAGCTGATGACTTTGTGCAACTCTGCCTTACCTAAATGCAATTCATGCACAAGTCAAAGCATCAGACTGAGATTTCATTAGTCCTCCAATAAAAAGGAGGAATAACATATACACAATGAGGTATTTGGGAAAATGTCTCTTTGTATATATGAATTGTTTTCTGGCCTTTTCTTTTATACCTATTCATGCCCCCTTTTCTTAAATGGTGCACCCCCTCCTACTGTGGTCTTTTCCCTTAAGCCCCCATATCTGTGTTATTCTAGAAATTCCCATTTGCTGATTGACAGTTCTGACTGTGAATTCAAGCATGGGAATCCCACCAGATTGACCAGGACTTCTTCCTTCCCCAGTGGTGGTACCTGAGCATCCCTGGTACTAGTACTATCATAACTCATGAGCTGAGAGAACTGATGTGACTTTGTGTAACTGTGTACCCAGAGTTGGGAGCAATCTATCACTTGACTATCATGACTAATAATCTCTACTGAAATCTCTAGTTACGTATCCTTTCCAATCTTCTTATTTTGTTAAATATTTCTCAATATCATTTTAATCTGATTCAGGTTGCCCTCCAAAGTGCTGATGTTTTGCATCTCTGCCCTAAAGTACTCTGCCCTTTTTTCACTAATTTTTCTCCTTTGGGTGTTTCCAGCTCTGCTAAATAATCCTCCATTGTGGGGGGGCTTTCCTTAAGCATAATAATTTAAAGACAAATAAAGGTTAAGAAAAGAAAGGCATCATTACATTCCACAATAACAAGCTTTCCTTAACTCTTGTGATGTTCTCTTATTCCTTGATGTGATCTCTGAGATAATCTCATTTTATGGGTCAATAAAGTTATTTATTTAAGGTAACAGAAGGATCAAATATCAGAAGCAAGATGTGAACAAACTTCTTTCAGACTCTAAGAGCAAAGGACACAAGGTCTTAGGAACATAGATTTAAAACTGGAAGGGATCCTAGAGGTTCTCAAGTGGAACCCATTTATAATAGAAGAAGAAATATGGTATGGAGAGGTTAAGCTAATTTCCCAGGATCACACAACTAGTGCCTAAATCTTCCCATTATACCATGCTGCTAGTCTAAAAATTCTTGTCTGAAAATGTCCAATGAAGGAAAACTTTAGAGAACATAAACTGAAGCATTCTCTGCTTTAAATAGTATCTCCCATTAGATTTTTTTTTAAATCAGTTCTTCTCTGCATAATGAGGCCAGCAAGGTGTCACAGAGGATAGAGTGCCAGGACTAGAATCAGGAAGAAAAGAGTCCAAATCTGGCCTCCGACACACACTAACTATGTGATTCTGGGAAAAATCACTTAACCCTGTGTGCCTCAGTTTCTTCAATGGTAAAGTAAGATGGAGAAGGAAATGGCAAACCACTTTGAAATCTTTGACAAGAAAACCTCAAATAGAGTCACAAAGCAATGGATACAACCTAACAAGGACAACAATCCAATGATCTTAGTAATCAAGAAAATCATTCAGGTTAGAGTCTCAGCCTCATGGGGCAGTTTGATGTCATTAGGAATGTGTTGGTACTTCTCATTAAATAATTTAACACACATGTGTAGTATCACTTGGCACATGTGCTATTGGCAGGTGAAATTTCTCCTAAAATGAAATAAATGGTTGAAGGATAGGGAGAGCTATGTGGGACAAGGGAGCCCAGGAACAGTTGAGTCACACTGTGGGGAGTGGTGGGGATGCAGATGTGTGGGCCAAGGAGTGGGAGCCAATCTCCATCAGAGAACACTGCTATCCCAGACTGACTATAATAATAAGCAGCTGAAGCTGTGCCTTGCTCATAGATCCATTTTTAGAGCGACTTCTTAGAGACAGATTTATCCTGACTATGCCTCCTTCAAGATACTAAGACCTGGTTAACTTGGCCAGTTTCCTTTGCTCCTTTTCCCCATATCTCATCATTGCCTCAAAGATAGCTTAACATACTTTTCAGAGTTTTCTATTCTTTTAGGTCTTGTTTACTTACTGTTTGTACTTTGATAATGTATTTGCCGCTAGATAAAGATTAGTTAGTACTTTCTATAGAGAATTTGAATAAAAAGAGAAAGGGATGCTATCCAAATTAATTTACTTATTCAGTGCCATATCTATCAAACTAGCAAAAACTTTTTTATAGAATTAGAAAAAATTATGACAAAGTTCATTTGGAAGAACAAAAGATCAAGAATATCAAGGAAAATAATGAAAAAAATGTGAAGGATGGGGGCTTAGCAGAACCAGATCTTAAACTCTACTATAAAGCAGCAGTCATCAAAACAATATAGTACTGGCTAAGAAACTGAAGGGTAGACCAATGGGATAGACTAGGGGTAAATGATCTCAGTAGGCTAGTGTTTGATAAACACAAAGACCTCAGCTTTTGAGACAAGAATTCACTTTTTGACAAATACTGCTGGGAAAATTGGAAAACAGCATGGGAAAAATCAGGTCTTAACAAATGGTCAAGGGATATGAAAAGGCAGTTTTCAGATTAAGAAATCAAAACTATCAATAAGCACATGAAAAAGTTTCTAAATCTCTCAGAATTAAAGAAATGTAAATCAAAACAATCCTGAGATGCCACCTCACACCTAGAAGATTGACCAATATGACAGTAAAGGAAAGCGATAAATGTTGAAGGGGAAGTGGCAAAATTGGGACATTAATGCTTTGCTGGTAGAGTTGTGAAGTGATCCAACCATTCTGGAAGGCAATTCAGAATAATTCCCATAGGGCTTGAAAAGATTGACTGCCCTTTGATCCAGCCATATTACTGCTGGGTTTGTAGCCCAAAGAAATAATAAGGAAAAATATACATACAAAATTATTGATAGCTGTTTTCTTTGTGGTGGCAAAAATTGGAAAATGTAAATGGTGTCCATTGATTGGGGAATGGCTGAACAAATCATGATATTTGATGGTGATGGAATACTGTTGTGCTGTAAGGAATAATGAACTGGAAGAATTCCATATGAACTGAAATGACCTCCAGGAATTGATGCAAAGTGGAAGGAGCAGAATCAGGAGAACATTGTACACAGAGACTGATACATTATGGTACGGTTGAATGTAATAGACTTTTCTGCTAGCAACAATGCAATGATCCAGAACAATTCTGAGGGACTTATGAGAAATAACACTATTCACATTGTTGTAAGGAAGATTAGTTAGTAATTAACTAAGAATTAAGGTTCATCTAGCAGGCTTGAGCTGGAGAATTCCAAGATGAAATAAAGGAGCAGGAAGTAGGGGCTTGTGCCCTGAGAAGGACTCCATTAGTGGTGGGCACAAACTGTTGTTAGCCCTGGGAGATCTCAGAGTAAAGGACACCCTGCATCCTGATTTCCCTGGGATCCTGAGTGGTTGTGGCTTTCCAGGAAGAGGACAAGACCTACAGAGAAGCACCAATAAGAGGAGAAGTTTGGGATCTGGTGGACAGCATCTCAAGCACACTCTTTCTTCTTGGATATCTTGGACCACCTAAGCTTTTGGCATCCTGATCATCTGTGGATAACCGTGAGAAACCCCAAAGCCACCCTCAGCCCTTAGCTGTGCTGGTCAAACCCTGGCTGGAACCAGGTCTGATGCAGCCTCCCAGAGACTCCATTACTGCTCCTTTGGCCCTGTCTCCTAGATCATTAAGATTAGAGTAGAGAAGTCCTCCCCTTGCCCAGTGGTTTTGTCATTAGGTTTTAAGTATAGAAATCCCTTTCCCACCTTTTAGTTAAACATAATTAAACCAGTTAAGCCCTTTTACCTTGCCTGCTTTTTTCTAGACTCTGGCCTAGGGGAAGCTGGGTGACAGTTAAGACCAACTTCCATTCCTGTGTTAATCCAGTAAACTTTGGTCTTTCCATCCTGGTCCAGTCTCTCCTACAACCCAGTGTGTGTACCCACAACTATTTAGATTTATTGTAACATCCCTGGTGCCCTCCATTACCTATTTTCACAACATCCAGAGGAAAAACTGTTGGAGTAGAAATGCAGAAGAAAAACATATGATTGATCATGTGGTTCGGTGGGGATATGATTGGGGTTTTGGCATTAAAATATCACTCTATTGTAAATATGAATAATATGGAATTAGGTTTTAAACATCAATACATGTATAACCCAATGGAACTTCTTGTCAACCTTTCGAGGTGGGAGGGAAGAGGGGTGGGAAAAATCATGAATCATGTTAACATGGAAAAATATTCTAAATTTTTTAGAAAAGAGAAAAGGCTAGGATTACCGGGATATTTTTAGAATGAATTATAGAGAAGCTAATCTGTTCATTGATTAGGGGAAAAAAGGTTGCTTTACTAGACTGAGAGATCTAGGCTTTTCCAACCTTTATTAACAATCAGCATATTCTAAGCTACTCAAGATTTCAAGAGAAAAAGACAGTGGAATCCATGGGAGAATCTGTCCTGGACTTAAAAAAAATACACTCCCTCCTCCAATACCCCAGACACACATACACACACTAACATATCCCTTCTCCTGAGATTGCTAGTAGGGGCTTCCCATACTTTCCTTAACAACATAGATCAAGAACTGAAAATGTTGTAGTCTAAGCCAAAATATTGGGACATCTTTGTCATCAGAAGAGGAACTTAACCTGTGGACAATAGAGGTATGAAGTACCAATTGATAATGAACCTCGTGAGAATAAAGGGTTTCACTGTAGGTCTCTAAAGGAAAAAAAGAAAAAAAAGCAACAAGGAAAGCTTTTCAAGCACTGTGATGAGCAGCCAAAAGATGAAAAGATGACAATAATTGCAAATCAGGAAATTTAGAGGTAATTAAGGGTGAAGAAAATGAAGGAACCTCACTCATTCCAATGGGTGTATCCAAAGAGACATACCAGATCTTTAGAAAAAATGCTTAATGGATCGTCAGGAAAAAGAGAGAAAACTAAAGTAATTTGGACATTTTTGAAGATTCCCTTAAGTCTGGCTACCTAGATTATCTAAAAAGACTCATCCCAACCACATTGTTCATAGACTGGAACAAGTTACAGAATGTCTACACAAACTCTACATTTTTTTATACCTTCATCCTGATTGACCTTGAAGTTGGCTTCCAGGTTTCTCCACATGGGGAAGTTCCATCAACTGACCAAACTTGTTAAAAGTCTACCAAGGCCCAGGTTTCTATGGAGAGAAGCTATGCTTACCCTAAGGCTATATGCAGCTAGCAAATAGGATCCTTGGGAAACATACATCAATGATATGAAATGCTTCTTTTGCCTGGACTTTGCCTATGACATTTTCTATGGGGTTTGCAAAAAACTCAAGTGAATTGGTCGCTCTAACTTTTTGCTTGTAGCAGATAACAGGGCTGGCTTTGAAGTATGTGTGAACTAGGTACAAGTTATGACTTTTCCTGTTAACTGGCTCTGTGGTCCTGGGTAGTCACTGAACCTGTCAGTGCCCCCAGATAAGAGATCCATTATCACATGAAAAAAACAAGACTATCCATTGGCAATTGAAAGGCAAAGTTGGTGAGGTGGTGAAGTAGACAGATGACTATCTGGAGGCAGAAAAATCTCAGTACAAATTCTGCCTCAAATACTCTCTAGCTATGTAGTCCTCAGCATGTCCTTTAATGTCTCTGTACATTAGATTCTTCATGTGTAAACGAAAATACTAAAAATACTTCCAACATTATTGGAATGATAAAGTGAGATTATATTTGGAAAGGGCTTAGTTAAATCTTAAAGCTATCAGTACTGACTATTATAAGTATCATTAAAGTCATCCCTCAAATGTTACTGCTCTCTCCCAAATAACCATGATGTTTTTGTTGTCAAATCTGTGTTTCTTTCCTTCTGGAAGGGTATATCTGCAGCATTTGAATCTCTTGACATCCCTCTTTTCTTGGATACTCTCTCTTCTCTGAATTTTCCTATTACTACTTTGTTTGGATTCTCCTCCAGCTTTGTCAGTCTCCTTTTTTGGAGCACTTCCTCTAGTCTGACCCCTTTCTAATCCTTTCTCCACCCAATTTTTAATATGATCTTCCTAAAGCACATGCATGTCAAGATTACTCTTCCACTCAGTGGCTTCCCTTTGCTTACAGGATGAACTATAAACTCCTTTAATTTTCTTATTTTTTTATCTTTTCTTATTGTTTTTTATATTCTTTCTTATTGTTTTTTATATTCTTTCTTATTGTTATTTTATATTCTTTCTTTCTATATTAACTCCTACGTTTTTCCTTCACAATCTCACCCCAACTTACCTTTCCACACTTCTACTTTGGCCTTCTCGTAATCCGATCTAGGTAAACTGGTATTCTGCCCCTGGCATTAAAATACTCATCTCCTATTTCCACACTTTTGTACTGATTTCCATAAGCCTTGATGAATTCTCACCTCACCTTATTTTATAATTCCTTGTTCACTTAAAAACTCTACTTATCAAACATTTTCTACATTAAAACTTCCAAGACTTTCTCAGCTTCTAGTACCTCACTAAATATTTACCTTGTATTCATTTTTTAAATATCATTTATCTATCATATCTCTGTCTATCCATCTATCCTTTATCCTCTAACTTCTCTCTCTCTCTCTCTCTCTCTCTCTCTCTCTCTCTCTCTCTCTCTCTCTCTCTCTCT